>NW_025950352.1:1734567-1849567 GCF_021028975.2 Sphaerodactylus townsendi | reverse complement strand
TCTTTATCCCTTTTGTGGGGCTTTCATTGCAGGTAACATAGAGTTGGAAAGGTCCTCCGGGGCCCTGTAGCCAACCTCCCTGCACAGTGCAGGAAAAATCACCACTACCTCCCCCAACATTTGCCCTGCTGTATGGCCAGAGGAAAGAAAAAAAATCTCCAGGCTCCCTGGGTCAATCTGGCATGGAGGAAAACGATTGGTTCCCTGCCCCACTCCCGCACGGGCTCTGTGTCCTGACATCCTCCCCACATCTTACTTTCTTGCTGTCTACAAGTGGGAGCCCTTTGCCCACTCCCCTCCGCCCGTTATCTGCATCTGACGCAGCATTCTGCCGACGAGGCCGATAACGTGGCTCGTAAACAGCCCCACGGGGCCTGATTCTGGCTCCAACGCTAGCCATAAACTGGGTTCACTTGGCAGTCATCGGAGGACACGGGGGCACAGAAGAGATGCCCAGAAGAGATACCCAGAGGAGAGGAGAAGTGGCCACAACAACCCAGGGCACAACAACAGAAGCATCGGTGCCAGGCAGAGAACTTTAGCCCCGCTGTGGACCTTGGATATTGCTATTTCCAGGGACAAACAGGTAGGCACCGGGGGATGCCTGAACTTTGCCATCTTCACCAGTGCTTGGCAGGGTCCACCCCCAAGTGGCAGCAGCTCCCATAAAGAGCTTTTGCCTCAAACAAGCATCCACGGTGATGAAGGCAGCCCTTTCCCATTTAAGCATAAGCATTTTTATTGTCATTGTGCACGCACAACGAAATTTACAGCAGCATTCCTCGATGCACACAATTTCAGATTCATACCCCATCCTCACTCTCCCCTTCCTCCATCCATCCCTACACAGCCCCAAACACATTAACACGAAGCCGCGGAGTTTAGCATAGCCACAGCTCTAGAGTAGAAGCTGTCTCTCAGCCTCTTTGTCCTAGTTTTGATAGACCTGCATCGTCTGCCAGATGGTAACAGTTCAAAAAGAGAGTGTGCCGGATGAGACGGGTCTCTCAGAATATTTTGGGCTTTCTTTAGGCTTCGGGAATTATAGAGTTCTTCCAAGGAGGGGAGAGGGCAGCCGATAATCCTCTGTGCAGTAGTGATCACCCTTTGGAGCGCCTTCCTATCTGCCACTGTGCAACTGGAGAACCATACACAAATGCAGTAGGTTAAGACACTCTCTATAGCACAGCGGTAAAAGGACACCAGGAGTTTTCCATCCAGTTGTTGTTTCCTTAACAGTCTCAGATAGTACAGTCTTTGCTGGGCCTTCTTAACCACCGCAGCAGTCTGTACGCCCCAGGTCAAGTCCTCTTTAATCATGACGCCCAGAAATTTAAAACTAGCCACCCGCTCTACTTGATCTCCATTTATAGTCAAGGGCTGAATTTCTGAGCTATTCCTTCTATAGTCCACTATAAGCTCCTTTGTCTTGTTCGTATTAAGAACCAGGTTATTTTCCCTGCACCATGAGAGCAGACGGTCCACCTCTCTCCGATTTACGCCAAGCCCACCAAATTACTCCCCATCTTTCTTTCTTTCTTTCTTTCTTTCTTTCTTTCTTTCTTTCTTTCTTTCTTTCTTTCTTTCTTTCTTTCTTTCTTTCTTTCTTTCTTTCTTTCTTTCTCTCTCTCTCTCTCTCTCTCTCTCTCTCTCTATCTATCTATCTATCTATCTATCTATCTATCTATCTATCTATCTATCTATCTATCTATTTATTTCTTCAATTCTTCAATTTCTATACCGCCCGATCCCCGAAGGGTTCCGGGCGGTGAACAACACAATTCAAAAACATCAAGCAGGAGCAGGTCATACACAAAACACAAACACATAAGCTCCATCCCATTAATCATCAATAAAACAACCTAAAAACTCATATAAAACAGCGGATAACAGTTAAAAAATAAATAAACAAGAGTAGGCCAGAAAACCCCAATTAAACCCTACCCCCAGAAGGGGGACGGCGGGCCCCTCAATATGAGGGGACCCTGATGTAACAGCGCCGAGGCAAAGAGTAGTGAGGGGGCACCATATCAGCGGCTGGACACTCCGAAGGCCCGGTGGAACGACACAGTCTTGCTTGTTCAGATTTTCCTTGTTCGGAGCTGGTCGTTGTGACCCACATGACAGTTGTGAGGAATTCAGCTGATGCACAAAAAACCTTCAGCAGGGAAGGAGTTAAGCCTCCTAACCCCTGGCTGGAATGTGGAGGTAAATAAGCAAAAAGGCAGCTGACAGTTGTTGGTTTGAAGGGGGCCAGCAGCCAAAGGGCTGGATGGCAAAAGAGGAATTTAGCGGGGACAGGAGCAATGGTGGGATCCAAAAATTCTAGTAACAGGTTCCCATGGTGGTGGGATTCAAACTGTGGCGTAGCGCCAATGGGGCTGGGCGAGCACGACAGGGGCGGGGGCGGTCATTCCGGGGGAGGGGCATTCCTGGGTGGGGCTGTGGCAAGGACGCAGCCGCTGCGCCAGTCCTTGGGCAGGAAACGAATGCACGCAGGCACAGGCTGCCATGCACGCTGGTGCACCTCCTGCTAGACTGCTTCAAGTTCTGCGCGCTACTGCTGAGAGGAGGGGCGTAATGAAGGCAAAAATCACGTGGCAAAATCACCCATTAGCAACCCCCTCTAGGCACACACAAATAATTAGTAACCTACTCTCAGGAACCTGTGAGAACCGGCTGGATCCCACCTCTGGACAGGAGGAAGCATAGTAGAGCAGGGGTGTCCAACTCAGGCCCCCCAGATGTTCATGGACTACGATTCCGATCAGTCCCTGCCAGCACGGCCAATTAGCAGCATACAACTTGGGTGGCGGGGTGGCACCCAGTGAAACTGACAGGCAATAGATTTAGGACAGACACTTAATTCTTCAATGAGTGATTATTCCAGGACATTCTGTGCCAATAGACGTACTAATAGCCACTATTATAGTTGGAGATTAGAGAGTTTTACGGAGAAAAGGTTCACTGCTGGCTATTTGACATGAAGTCAGCATCTATGCTCTTTTCTTGGCCACTGTGTGAGACGGGATGCCGGACAAGATATACCCCTGGTTTGACCCAGCAGAGCTCTTATTTTATTATTCTGAGAAGTAGTGTGGTGTAGCAGTTAGAGCAGTAGCGGCGAACCTTTGGCACTCCAGATGTTATGGACTACAATTCCCATCAGCCCCTGCCAGCATGGCCAATTGGTTTGCCACCATGGAGTTAGAGTGTCTGATTAGGATCTGGGAAACTTGGGTTTGAATCCCTGCTCTGCTGTGGAAGCTCACTGCTTTACCTTAGACATCTCATACATGCTTATCTAACCTCTCTCTCAGGGTTGTTCCAAGTATAAAACGGGGAACAGTGTTTGGGGAGAAAGATGTGGATGTAAAGGAATAAATCAGGAGTCCCCAATCTTTTTGAGCCTGTGGGCGCTTTTGGAGTTCGGAAACAGCCTAGCCACAAAATGGCTACCACCAGAAATGGATGCAGCCACCCAATGGCCGCTGCTCTTATCTTCAGTCATGCAGTGAAAACCCTCGGCCTATGGTTGCAGCTGCTGCCAAAGCAATGTTTTTAAAAATCTGCACAGTCAATCAAATCTCCAGCGTCCAATCAGAAGGCTTGCTGGGCAATAGCCCAATACTCCCACCCACTTTCTGAAAGCTCTTGACTGGTTCAAGGAAAGGTTTTGGGCATCATGACATTGAAAGGCGGCATGTTGGAGACTCCTGAAACGAATAATGTAAACAGCGATTGAGTCAAACTGGTAAGCCTGGAGAACTGTACAAACAGTTGCAGAAAATTCGTTAACAACCTTAGTGCAGAAAATTTGTAACAACCTTAGTGCAGAAAATTCATAACAACCTTAGTGCAGAAAATTCGTAACAACCTTAGTGCAGAAAATTCATAACAACAACCTTAGTGCAGAAAATTCGTAACAACCTTAGTGCAGAAAATTCATAACAACCTTAGTGCAGAAAATTCGTAACAATCTTAGTGCAGAAAATTCGTAACAACCTTAGTGCAGAAAATTCGTAACAACCTGGGGGAATGATTGTCCCTAGCAGAGGGATCAAAGCCAGAGCCCCAGAGGTGATGGGGGGCACTGACCCTGCAGCACCCACCTGTCCTTACTCAGTCCAACCCCCCGTGGACCCCAACCAAGTATGCATGGCAGGATTTCCCCTACTGTGAAAATCAGACTGAATGTTTCCCGGTACAGCATCCTGCCCTGGGGATTTGTGAAACTTGGCGAAGAACCACAAATAATATATTTACCCTTGGCAGGACCTCAACGGGCATTGTTCCGTCCGACGATTCTCTTCTGGAAGACACTGTTTCTGAAAGGGAGGGTGAGCTGCAGTCTCCTCGGTGGTGGGAAAGAGTTGAGAGTCTCTCTGCTTTTCCTTTCTTGAACCCGGTTCTCCAGATTAGAGTGCACCTGCTCTTAACCACTACGCCACTGCTGCTCTCTCAAGGAGCAAAGAACAAAAACCAGAACTGTTCACATCATACCAACAGCTCAATCAAAAGATTGGAGCTCACCGCTCTTAACCACCACACCACGCCGGCTAGCAAAGGGGGGGGGGTCCTATACTTTAATCTTCTTGGTTGCCTTCTTCTACACTTTCTCAAGCTTCCTGTTCCTCACATCAGACCTGCAGGAGGTAGAGGGGCAACCCCCTCCCTCCGGGTGCTTCTGTCTAAACTCTTCCAGCCACGGCTCCTGCTTTTCTCTCTGGGCTGCTTCCACTGGAGTGGAGGGGGGCAATTCCCTGTTGTATTGTCGAAGGCTTTCACGGCCGGAATCACTGGGGTGCTGTGTGGTTTCCGGGCTGTACGCCGTGTTCTAGCAGCATTCTCTCCTGACGTTTCGCCCTCATCTGTGGCTGGCATCTTCAGATCCTCTGAAGATGCCAGCCACAGATGCGGGCGAAACGTCAGGAGAGAATGCTGCTAGAACACGGCCATACAGCCCGGAAACCACACAGCACCCAAATTCCCTGTTGGGTACCCATTTGCGACTGTGGGTGCAAAACCTTCCAGGTCCAGTAACAGCCAGTCAAAAAGAAGACCTGTGACTTGATTCAGGACGAGGCCACTTCCTGTGTCTGAAAGCAAACTGGAGTTTGCGGCACTTTAAAATTTTATTCCAGAAGGAGAATTTGTAGACCGGACTCCGCTTCTTTATATCCGAGTGCATCCTTACTCTGAGGACATTTTGACTATTTTTTCCACATCTCTTACCAATGTCAAAGCACCTGTCGTAAGAACATAAGAACATAAGAACAAGCCAGCTGGATCAGACCAGAGTCCATCTAGTCCAGCTCTCTGCTACTCGCAGTGGCCCACCAGGTGCAATTGGGAGCTCACAGGCAGGAGGTGAAAGCAATGGCTTTCTGCAGCTGCTGCTGCTCCCGAGCACCTGGTCTGCTAAGGCATTTGCAATCTGAGATCAAGGAGGATCAAGATTGGTAGCCAGAGATCGACTTCTCCTCCATAAATCTGTCCAAGCCCTTTTTAAAGCTATTTAGGTTAGTGGCCATCACCACCTCCTGTGGCAGCATATTCCAAACACCGATCACACGTTGCGTGAAGAAGTGTTTCCTTTTATTAGTCCTAATTCTCCCCCCCCCCCCAGCATTTTCAATGGATGCCCCCTGGTTCTAGTATTGTGAGAAAGAGAGAAACTGCTTTGCTCCACCTGACTACAACAACAATCCCTCAGGGACTCTTTGTATGCATGAAGTGTCCCCGTGTATCTGGGCTGATAGTTGCCAAGGTGCACTGGGAACAAAAAACACCAGTTTTGTTTAAATTGGGCATTCTTCTGCGTTCTATTTGAGTTAAGCAAGCACAAGATCTCCTTGGCAAAGAGGCCCGGAGATGGGTGGGGTTACAGGAGGGCAGGAGACTGCAGTTAAAGGGACAACAAGCAAAATTGCTTCGACAAATGGATACGGCATCGCCTTCTGGAGATGCCGGTTCAATCCCCGTCTGGTTCAGTTGGATTGCTTTTCGTAAAGTTTGGGGAGAAAAGGGCCAAAATAATTCATATTGCTATTATATAATCATATAAATTAATATAATTTAACGGCCACACAGCCCGGAAACCACACAGCACCCCGATTTATATTGCTGTCAGCATTACATCAGTAGGCATGAAGCTGAACAAGCAAATACACGAAGCTGCCTTATGCCGAGTCAGCCCCTTCATCCATTAAGGTCAGCGTTGCCTACTCAGACTGGCAGCCGCTCTTTAGAGGGTTTCAGGCGGAGGAGGTAGTGAAACTTTTCCCATTAGGGAGATTCTTTTCCAGATCTGAGATGTTGAATGTCTGCCTCCTTCAAAAGACCAGAGCCCCTCCAAAAGGGGGTGAAGAGAAAGTTGGGAGGCCAGCAAGGTCTTAATGTTGCCAACCTCCAGGGCAGGCCAGATATCTCCTGGAATTACAACTATGAACCCTCTCAGTTTTCTTCTGCTGGGTTAAACAAACGCCAAACTCCACTTCCCAAGGACCAGGAGCATGTATTGTTTTAAGAGGCAAGAGTGCCACCTCATGGCCAATGGCAGACACTACACTTCACGACAAAGGGAGTTTTGACTTTTGAACTCTTTTGTATACCCTGAAAATCTTAGAATCGCGTTGGGAGAGACCCCCAAGGGCCATCCAGTCCAGCCCCACCCTGCCATGCAGGAAGGGACAATCAAAGCACTCCTGGCAGATGGCCATCCAGCCTCTCTTTAAAACCCTCCAAACACGGAGACTCTACCACTGTCCGAGGCAGCATATTCCGCTGGCGAACAGTCCTTACTGTATAGAAGTTCTTGCTAGTGTTTGGGTGTAATCTCTTTTCCTATACTTTGCAGCAGTGGCGTAGGAGGTTAAGAGCTTGTGTATCTAATCTGGAGGAACCGGGTTTGATTCTCTACTCAGCCGCCTGAGCTGTGGAGGCTTATCTGGGGAATTCAGATACAGGTCTAACACACACCAGCTGGGTGACCTTGGGCTAGTCACAGCTTCTCAGAGCTCTCTCAGCCCCACCTACCTCACAGGGTGTTTGTTGTGAGAGGGGAAGGGCAAGGAGATTGTCAGCCCCTTTGAGTCTCCTGCAGGAGAGAAATGGGGGATATAAATCCAAACTCCTCCTCCTCCTCCTCCTCCTCCTCCTCTTCTTCTTCTTCTTCTTCTTCTTCTTCTTCTTCTTCTTCTTCTTCTTCTTCTTCTTCTTATTATTATTATTATTATTATTATTATTATTATTATTATTATTATTATTATTATTATTATTATTATTATCCCTGCCTCTGGAGCAGCAGAAAACAAGCTTGCTGTCTCTTCAACATGCTACACAAAGGTTCTTGGCAAGAGAAATGGGTGTGTGTGAAATGCTATAATTAGTGAGTCGATTGCATAACAGTAATGTAAGCAAAGCCTCCTGTTCTGCTACACTTCCTTGTTTTTCATAGGTTGTTCCCTCTTCATCATGACATCTCTTCAAATATTGAAACATATATATCATGTCACCCCTTAACCTTCTCTTCTCCAAACTAAGCATACCCAGCTCCCTAAATCTCTCCTCGTAGCGCATGGAGTCCAGGTCTTTCCCCATGTTGGTCATTCCAGATTGTCAATATCTTTTTTGAAAAGCAGGATCTTATTGTTCTCTGAGGCACTACTACAGAGGCGTACCTAAGCAAACTGGAGCCCTGGGCAAAACTTGAGTTTGATACCCCCCATGAGTGACAATTATTAAGATAGCAGCACCAAAAATTCAGAGTATCTTCGTGAGACCCTGATGATGATACCACCCAGGTTTGGTGAAGTTTGGTTCAGGGGGTTAAAAGTTATGGACCCTCAAAGGTGTAGCCCCCATCTCCTACTAGCTCCCATTGGAAACAATGGGGGATGGGGGCATTCCCTTTGGGAGTCCATAACTTTGGACTCCCTAAACCAAACCTCACCAAACCCGGGTCATACCATCAGGCGAGTCTCCCAAAAAATCCCTGAAATTTCGGTGCTTGTTGCCTAAAATCTGCACCCCCTGCAGGCCAAAAACGGAAAAAACACTGAAAATACAAAATCCCCCACAAACGAACCTGCAATTTTGTCGCCCACCACAAGGTGGCGCCCTGGGCAGCTGCCCACTTTGCCCAATGGGAGGAACGCCTCTGCACTACTAGACACGAACCTAACTGTTGCACCTCACTACTTAGCAGCACCTCCTCAACCTGCCCTGATAAATTATATGAGAGGAAGACAGAGGTGCTGTGCAGGAAATAGCTTCAGGTAGAGAATTAAAAGTTAACTGCATGGTAACCTTCCATTTTTGCATGTAAAATCTTTGATCTTCCGGCAAGATTCAGCACATCAGAGGCGTACGGGACCTAAGTGGTGTCTGACTGGCTCCCTGTGCCCCCCTGCCTCATCCCCCTGCATCCCCCTTACTTTGTCACCCAGCAGGGAGGCCAGGGGGCAGGGCTCCGGGGGGCCCCAGCTCAAACAGGGAAGGGGCTCCCAGCTGCGCAATCCCCTGGCTTCGGAGAGGCCTCCCTACTGCATGGCTGGGCCCGGCTTTGGGTGCTGGAGAGCAGCGGCCTGGCATGGGTGCAGGGATCCAGCCGCTGGGTGCAGGGACCCACCATGGGTGCAGGGAAGTGACTCAAAGGCAGAAAGATGCTGCTTAACCAGAACACCAGTCCATCAAGGTCAGAACTGGTTAGTCCAAGTGGCAGCAGTTCCCCAGTGGTCTGAGGTGGAAATCTTTCACATCACAAAACTGACAGGTCCTTTATAGAAAGACTTGCAATAAAGTCAATTGTGTGAAAAAAAAAATACAACAGGCTCCAGAAAACTATTCCTCCCAGGGCAAGAGTACGGTTCTCCAGTTGCACAGTGGCGGATAGGAAGGCACTCCAAAGGGTGGTCACTCCTGCACAGAGGATTATCGGCTGCCCTCTCCCCTCCTTGGAAGAACTCTATAATTCCCAAAGCCTAAAGAAAGCCCAAAATATTCTGAGAGACCCGTCTCATCCGGCACACTCTCTTTTTGGACTGTGACCATCCGGCAGACGATGCAGGCCTATCAAAACTAGGACAAAGAGGCTTAGAGACCGCTTCTACTCTAGAGCTGTGGCGACGCTGAACTCCGCGGCTTCGTGTGGATGTGTTTGGGGCTGTGTCGGGATGGGTGGAGGAAGGGGGAAGTGAGGGTGGGGTGTGAGTCTGAAATTGTGTGCATCGAGGAATGCTGCTGTCCATTTCGTTGTGCGTGCACAGTGACAATAAAATGCTTCTGCTTAAGAGACATGATGGGCAGGGCGTATGCACAGGAACACTGACATGATGCACTCCAGTCTAAGCTTTGCCCAGGATGGGCAGCAGGGTGCCTCCTGCCTGTGCAGGTGAGGAGAGCGCTGCCAGTCTTCACAGGCGCTCCCCTATCCCAGCTTTGCAAAGGGTCCAGAGAACAGGAGCGGGCGGCGGAGCCTGGAGAGCCGCCGCTGCCAGCCAGAGTCGGCGATGCTGCCCTTGGCGCAGCCCCAGGCAGCTTCTCCAAAGGCGGGCTGCCGCTCCGGCTGCTGCTGCTGCTGCGCACGCGCTGTCCGGGCTCCTCCCGCGCCGCCCACGAGGGCGAGAAAACTACAGCGCCCACAATGCCCCGCGCGCGGGCCGAG
The DNA here is from genome assembly GCF_021028975.2 of Sphaerodactylus townsendi. Taxonomy (NCBI): domain Eukaryota; kingdom Metazoa; phylum Chordata; class Lepidosauria; order Squamata; family Sphaerodactylidae; genus Sphaerodactylus; species Sphaerodactylus townsendi. Next base: position 1,839,900 of record NW_025950352.1, on the reverse strand, counting down.
CGCTCATAAGGCCCGGAGGCAGCAAGATGGCGGCGCCTGCGGGGAGGCGGCTGAGGTGAGTGGGGCGGGGGCGCGGCGGGCTGGGGAGGGGGCGCGGAAGCGGGGCTGGGGGCAGGTCAAGCCCCCCCCCCGGAACAGGCTGCCCCCCTCCCGGCCAGCAGCAGCAGCAGCAGCTCCTCCCTCGCCTCGCAGTGGGGGCGTGGAGGGAGGGGAGCCCCACCGCAGACGTGGCCCCCTCCCCACAATACCCCCCCCCCACACACACACACAGACCCGTCTTAGCATGCAACGTGTGTTACAATGAAGCCTCCTTTGGGGGGGGGCTGTGGCGGCTTCTCCCTCCCGAGGGTTTGGGGAGGGGGCTGTGTGTGTGTGTGTGTGGGGGGGCTGCCTGGGGGACCCCCCTCCGCCCCCTCTGCCTTTGCAGAAGCCCCTCGGCCTCGGGAAGGCGCCCTGGGCGATTGGGGCTCCTCTGCTGCCTGGGCTTGCCAGCCTCCAGCCGGGGCCGGGAGATCTCCCGGGATTCCAGCTGACCTCCAGGTCGCAGGGACGTGGCTGCTTCGGAGGGTGGGTTTTGTGCTTCCGCCTCCCAAGTCTCCAGGAATTCCTCAGGACGGGGTTGGCACCCGAGCAGACAGTCCCCGGCTGCAGCAAAGGCAGCCCCTGAGCAGCCCTTTCGGACATCCTTGCTGGAGACCTGCCAGCCCTACTTGGCATTGTTGCCCTGCTGCCAAAGGTGGTGCTGTATGGAGTGGTCCATGTTGAGCGTGGAGAAGGTCCTGGGTTCAAGTCCCTCCATGATCGCTAAAAGCAGCAGGTAGCTTTGAAATGAAGAAGAAGAGTTTGGATTTATATCCCCCCTTTCTCTCCTGCAGGAGACTCAGACAATCTCCTTGCCCTTCCCCCCTCACAACAAATACCCTGTGAGGTAGGTGGGGCTGAGGGAGCTCCGAGAAGCTGTGACTAGCCCAAGGTCACCCAGCTGGCGTGTGTGGGAGTGCCCAGGCTAATCTGAATTCCCCAGATAAGCCTCCACAGCTCAGGCGGCAGAGCTGGGAATCAAACCCGGTTCCTCCAGAGCTCTTAACCTCCTATGCCACTGCTGAAGGGTTTCTGCCAGTCTGACCTTGACGAACCTTGAGGGTCTGATGCAGTAAAAGGCATTTTCAGGCATACCAAGTCAGGCCTGGAATTTAAAACAATAATTCTGACGCCATCAGTTGGATTCTGTCGCCTGCAAGAGGAGGATTCCCATGTCGTTCATCGAGACCTTCTCAAAGGTGCCATGTTTGGGCAAGCTGCAAGATGGGGGATCTTTTTTGCAGGGGCGCCCACATTGCGCCTCTCGCTCTCCAGGGGGTTCTGCCGCTGCATGACTTCCTTGCGGGCATTTGGGTGCCAAACCAAAGAGGTTTCGAGGAGGTTTTGCTTTGAGCCGCCGCTTCTCTGGCTGAACCCTGCTGCCGTCTTTTACTGTGTTTTACTGTCTGCTGAAATGTGGTTTGTATTATCTGGCTTGAAGCTCTTAATTGAAAGAAGGGTTTAAATGCTTGGAGCCAAAAAGTGTGCGCGGGGTGTGTGTGTTTGCTGTGCTTCCCTCTGTCTTTTGCCTGTGACAATTTTCTCCCTACTTTTTCCAGCTTTTTCTTTTTTGAGGGTAACCTTTGAAATGTTTTCAAGTAAGGTCAAATTTAGCATCGTTTATTTGTCACTCAGTTTAGAGGCCAGAAAAAGCACTCAGCTGCTCAAGAAAGCTAACTAAAAAGACAAACCGGGAACAAGAGAGAGAGAAGAAGAAGAGTTTGGATTTATATCCCCCCTTTCTCTCCTGCAGGAGACTCAAAGGGGCTGACAATCTCCTTGCCCTTCCTCCCTCACAACAAACACCCTGTGAGGTAGGTGGGGGTGAGAGAGCTCCGAGAAGCTGTGACTAGCCCAAGGTCCCCCAGCTGCCGTGTGTGGGAGTGTACAGGCTAATCTGAATTCCCCAGATAAGCCTCCACAGCTCAGGCGGCAGAACTGGGAATCAAACCCGGTTCCTCCAGATTAGATACACATGAGCTCTTAACCTCCTACGCCACTGAGAGAAACTGGGAATTGCTGTGCACCCTTATTTGGTATGCAAATGCAGAGTATAATTGTTAATTAATTAGGGTAATGAAGCCCTCTCTGCTTTTGTATGGGGTGACCCTATCCTGAATATCTAAGTGCCCTGTGTGGCTCACCTAGTCCACTCACACAACAGGGCTCCTCCATCTTTTCATCAACTCTTCCCACCCTCTCCCCACCCCCATGTATTGCTTTGCAGGCTCTTTTATTGATTTATTTTTCATATTTCGATCCCTTCCTTTCCCAGAGGGCTCAGGGCGGGTTACAACAGCTAAAATGATTACAGTCAGTGAAAAGCTTATAAAAGTGCATCCCCCTTTGAATTATGTCTGGAACTCCCTCCAGGAGCATCTGCGAAGAGGAAGGGAAAGGAGCTTGTAAGCCACCTTGAGTCTCCTTACAGGAGAGAAAGGCGGGGTATAAATCCAAACTTCTTCATTATCATCTGTGGGGTACACCAGATCCCTCCTCAAAGCCCACATCTGCTGCAGAGGCTCTGGCCCAGGGGTCTGCAACCTGCGGCTCTCCAGATGTTAACGAACTGCAATTCCCATCAGCCCCTGTCAGCATGGCCAATTGGCCATGCTGATGGGCTGATGGGAATTGCAGTTCGTGAACATCTGGAGAGCCGCAGGTTGCAGACCCCTGCTCTGGCCGAACCCTGCCACGCTCATCCCTGACAGAAGCAAAGCCTACAGACTTGCATTTAGGGTGTTGTGGGTTTTCCGGGTGGTACGGCCGTGTTCCAGTTAGCATTTTCTCCTGACGTTCCTCTGGATTTGAAGATGCCAGCCACAGATGCGGGCGAAACGTCAGGAGAAACGGAAAACCCACAACACCCTAGTGCAGTGATGGCGAACCTTTTTGAGACTGAGTGCCCAAACTGCAATCCAAAACCCACTTATTTATCGCAAAGTGCCAACACGGCAATTTAACCCGAATACTGAGGCTTCAGTTTAGAAAAATCAGTTGGCTCCGAGGCATGTGTTACTCGGGAGTAAGCTTGGTGGTAGTTGTTGGCTTTGCTTTGAAGCAACCATGCAACTCTTCCACGACCCTAGGAGGGTTTACTCAGAAGCAAGCCCCATTGCCAACAACCAAGCTTACTCCCAGGTAAAGGATCGCGCTTTAGTTCTTTGCATGAAAATCAGTGGGGTTTAACAGCGCTTAACAGGGTTACCTACACTGCTTCCCCAAAACTAGATCTTAGGTTTAATGCTAATAATCGAGCCCAGCGGCCCAGGCCAGCCTAGATGTGTGGGGGTGGGTGGGGGCGACTCTGTTTGCGTGTGCCCACAGAGAGGGCTCTGAGTACCACCTCTGGCACCCGTGCCATAGGTTCGCCATCACTGCCCTAGTGATTCCGACCGTGAAAGCCGTCGACAAGACTTGTGTTTCTCTACGTACTGGTAGAGAAACTAAATCAGACCCGTGCTCCGTCTAAATCAGTATGGTCTACTCAGGCAGCCCTTCTCAAGTGTCTCAGGTAAAGATTTATTCCATTACCTACTGCCTGGTCTTTTTAACTGAAGGTGCAACCAGTGAATGAACCCAGGGTTTTTTTGCATGCCAAGCCAATGCTCTGCCCCAGCCGAAATCCCTCCTCTTGACCCGTCTGTGAACGAAACTGGCATTGTGCAAGATCCTCAGGGAGAGACTTTGCGTGGGTGAAAATTAATGCTAAGATTCTGCAAGGAATAAAGTGCTTATCTTATGCTCAGAGAACTCTGTGAAATGGGCACCTGCTCCAGACATAGTGGCAAGCACCGTGCTTTGTAGAAGTTCAGGTCCAGTAACTGCTGCTCCTCTGCTTCTCCTCGGCTCCCCGGCTTAAGGTTTGTAAGCACGTACTGAATGGATGAATAAAACCATTCATCATCCCAGGGGTAACTAAGGGACAGTCAACTTCCTGTAACAGCTTGCTGTCGCTGCTAGTTTATAGAGCTCCCCGCCCCTGCCAGCTCTTCCTGGAGTGCAATGTCTGTCGTTCCTGTTCCATTAAGGTCTGTTAACTTTTAAAGAAAACATGTTTTTAAGATAAAACGTCGGTAGCTCTGCTGCTTATGAGCTGCTTCCCCGACTCTCCATGTCGCAAGGTATCACAGTGGAATTCAACCGAGAATAGCGTCAATTAGTGCTAGCATAAGCCAGCCCATCAGAGTTTATTTGAACAGTGTTAGAAATAATAACCCATCTCCAAGGATTACTTTCCTTTTGGGGCTTTGGTGCATTGCTAAGCAAGCATCATTGCTAATTGCGAAAGTGGACCCTAAAAGGGGAAGTAAATCCTGGTAGGCTTATTCACTAGTGGACAGTTTGCACAGACCAGCATTTTTCTACATGGAATATTTTCTCTGAATATATTTGGGTCCACAACTTCACTGTTAGATGATCATATTGATATGGGGTTTGCAGTCTTTTACAGCCCGTGGGTACTGTTGGAATTTAGAGGGAGCAGCAGTGGCGTAGTGGTTAAGAGCAGGTGTACTCTAATCTGGGGGAACCGGGTTTGAGTCCCAGCTCTGCTGCCTGAGCTGTGGAGGCTTATCTGGGGAAGTCAGATTAGCCTGTGCACTCCCACACATGCCAGCTGGGTGACCTTGGGCTAGTCACAGTTCTTCTGAGCTCTCTCAGCCCCACCCACCTCACAGGGTGTTTGTTGTAAGGGGAGAAGGGAAAGGAGTTTGTAAGCCCCTTTGAGTCTCCTTGCAGGAGAGAAAGGGGGGATATAAATCCAACTCTTGTTCTTAAATGGGTTGGGAGTGGACACAAAATGGTGGCCATCTTACCTTTAGTCACAGTGAAGTCCCTTGTGCTTTGGTGGTAGCTGCCCTCAGAGCATTATTTTTAAAAACCGGAAAGTTAATAAAATGTCCAGTGATCCGTCAGATGTCTTTCTGGGCAAAAGCCCCACCGTGCCGTACTGTCTAACAGTGCTTGGCAGGCCCCTGGAAATGATTGTCGAAGAGGGAGCAAGCTTGTTTTCTGCTGCCTCCGAGACTAGACACAGAGTAATGGATTCAAGGTGCAGGAAAAGAGATTCCACCTAAACATCTGGAAGAACTTCCTGACTGTCAGGGCTGTTGGACAGTGGAATGCACTGCCTCAGAGGGTGGTGGAGTCTCCTTCTTTGGAGGTTTTTAAGAGAGTCTGGATGAACATATGTTGGGAGTGCTTTGATTGTGTGTTCCTGCATTGCAGGGGGTTGGATTTGATGGCCCTTGGGGTCTCTTCCAATTCTATGGTTGGCACCACTGTGTGCTGGCCTAGGGCAGTCAAGGCTAGAAAGGTCTCAAGTCTGTTTGCCCAGGTCCACTCATAGTAAGTGGCATAGGAGGTTAAGAGCTCGTGTATCTAATCTGGAGGAACCGGGTTTGATTCCCCCTCTCTGCCGCCTGAGCTGTGGAGGCTTATCTGGGGAATTCAGATTAGCCTGTACACTCCCACACACGCCAGCTGGGTGACCTTGGGCTAGTCACAGCTTTTTGGAGCTCTCTCAGCCCCACTTACCTCACAGGGTGTTTGTTGTGAGAGGGGAAGGGCAAGGAGATTGTCAGCCCCTTTGAGTCTCCTACAGGAGAGAAAGGGAGGATATAAATCCAAACTCTTCTTCTTCTAAAATATCCCTGACTAAAGATGGCTCTTTGGAATTTAAAGTAGTCCTCTGGTCCTATCTTGATTTTGAAACTATTTTAGAGTTTGAAGGGACCTCCAGGGTCATCTAGCCCAACCCTCTGCACAGTGTCGGAAATTCACAATTAACACCCACCTCACAATCCCAGTGACTCCTGCTCCATGCCTGGCAGATGGCAAAAAACCCCTCTCCAGGCTCCATGGCCGATTTGTCCGGGAGGAAAATTCCTTCCTGACCCCACAGTGTCAATTGGCATGGCCCTGGACATGTGAGAAAGGGCCCCGAGAGCCAAGCCGTGACACAACCCTTCCTGCTGTTTCTCCCATGATTTATTTTATATTCTTCAGCTCACGCATACTTGAATTGCACAGAGCTTTGAGAATATTGGCGCTGTAATTATAGAGAAGGCAAATGACGGTCACGCAGTATTGGCAGCTGGCATTTGATGTCCTGGGTCACCTTCGCTCTTTTGCTGAGCAATGATGCAGTTGGAGGCTGTGCGTCACGTCAAGGTGGGTCTGCCTTTCCCCAGCGGTGGCACCGCACTGGGGGACAGAGGTGGCATCCAGCCACCGCAGGGAGGTATAGCGGCAGGCAGCACTGCAGATCCCGAAGCCTTGGTTTGACATTGGATGGCGATCCTTGGGTATTGTGGGATAAAATGACTTCACAAAGGCATCACCTTCCTGGCTCTGTTGAAGGGCATTCAAAGCAGAACGGGACGAGGATGCTTGAGAAAGAGATTTTTGTCAGTGTGCTTTAAAGAAATGTGCAAAGCAGTATTTACACAGTTGTAATTTGAGACTTGATATTGTTAGTTATTCTACTAAGAAAACGCATGAAATAGCAGTATTTTTTTACAGTATCTTGCTTAACCTTTGTCACTGAAATGAAGAAGGCTCCAAACCTGCCCACATACTTTAGCACTTCCTCTTGTCTCCTAGTGAACCAGCATTAAAACCAGCAGCTGTTTGTCCTTTGGAGCACTTCGACGTCGTTTTAAAAAGACCAATGTTCTTTTTTCTCTCTTTTCTGTCTGCAGAAGAACGTGAGTTTTGCAGATATTTTTCTGAAAATGTGCCATTGGTGCGTCACCCGTCCCTTTTGCTTTTTTCAGACTGTAGAAAAAGAGTTTAACTAAAACACAGCTAAGGACCATCTATGTCCTATATTCAACCTGTGTCCTAGGTCAGTGGTGGCGGACCTTTGGCACTCCAGATGTTATGGACTACAATTCCCATCAGGCCCTGCCAATTGGCCATGCTGGCAGGGGCTGATGGGAATTGGAGTCCATAACATCTGGAGTGCTAAAGGTTCGCCACTACTGTCCTAGGTTGAAAGTATTTAAAATTGCATTAATGATATAGCTAAGTAAGGTGACTTAAGAGCAGTGCTCACTGAACTTGTATGCTACTTAATGTGTAATTTTCTTACATCATCATTTGGTTTGCTAAGAGACAGAGAGCTGCTGACATAGTCTTTGGGGAGGGGCTGTGGCTCAGTGTTAGAATCATGAGAGTTGGAAGATACTGCAAGGGCCATCAAGTCCAACCCCCTACAATGCAGGAACACACAAACAAAGCACTCCTGACAGATGGCCATCCAGTCTCTCTTTAAAAACCTCCAAAGAACGGGACTCCACCACATTCTGATGCAGTGCGTTCCACTGTTGAACAGCCCTGACTGTCAAGAAGTTTCTCCTAATGTTTAGGTGGAATCTCCTTTCCTTCCCCTTGGACCCATTACTCCTGGTCCTAGTCTCTGAGGCAGCAGAAAACAAGCTTACTCCCTCACCAACATGAAATCCCTTTAAATATCTAAACATGGCTATCATGTCCCTTGCTTAACCTTCTCTTCACCAAACTAAACATCCCCAGCTCCCTCTCTCCTTGTAGGACATGGATTCCAGGTGAGGTCTAACCAATGCAGAATAGAGACAGTACAATTGCATCCCTCAATCTAGATACTATACTCCTGTTCATACAGCCCAGAATCGCATTGGCTTTCTTGGCCGCCACATGACACTGCTGACTCATGCACAGTTTATGGTCTATGAAGACTCCCGGATCGCTTTTGCATGTAGTGTTGTCAAACCAGGTGTCACCTATTCTGTATGACACAGAACAGCTGCTTGTCATGCAAGAGGTCCCAGATTCATTTCCAGCATCACCACTTAAAAAGGACCAGGCCATAGGTGATGTGAGACCCTTCTCTGCCTGGGACCCTGGAGAGCAGCTGCCAGTCTGAGTAGACAGTATTGACCTTGATGGATGGAAGGTGTGGCTCAGCATGAGGAGCAGCAGTGGCGTAGGAGGTTAAGAGCTCATATGTCTAATCTGGAGGAACCGGGTTTGATTCCCAGCTCTGCCGCCTGAGCTGTGGAGGCTTATCTGGGGAATTCAGATACAGGTCTAACACACACCAGCTGGGTGACCTTGGGCTAGTCACAGCTTCTCAGAGCTCTCTCAGCCCCACCTACCTCACAGGGTGTTTGTTGTGAGGGGGGAAGGGCAAGGAGATTGTCAGCCCCTTTGAGTCTCCTTGCAGGAGAGAAGGGGGGGATATAAATCCAAACTCTTCTTCTTCTTCTTAATGTGTGTGTTGCCTATCCAGTTTTCTGATAGATAATTAATTCCCCCCCCCCCCCCCGGTAGCAGGGTCTCTAGTTTGGACCACATACGCCCCTCTCCCCTGTTACCTTTCAGCTATCTTTTGAACTGAACTCTAAGGCCAAGTCTTGATGAGGTCACTGCGGCTCTGGTATTTGAGCGCAGATCTCCCTAAGAGTGTGCGCTTCCTCCTTTCTAATGGAAGGATGCTTAAGGGCATAGTGGTGTTTTCCATTCTGTGGAAGTCATGGCCACCACATCTAAAGGAGTGTTATGTAGGATTGCAGCTGGTGAGTGGTGGGAAGGCCTGTGACACTGCTTTGCTACAGCAGTCAAGACCTTGTAGGTCAGTGGTGGCGAACCTATGGCACGGGTGCCAGAGGTGGCACTCAGAGCCCTCTCTGTGGGCACGCACAAAGTCCCCGCACATACATCTAGGCTGGCCTGGGCCGTTGGGCTCGATTATTAGCATTAAACCTAAGACCTAGTTTTGGGGAAGCAGTGTAGGTAACCCTGTTAAGCACTGTTAAACCCCACTGATTTTCACAGGAAGAACTAAAGCGCGATCCTTTACCTGGGGGTAAGCTCAGTTGCTGGCAATGGGGCTTGCTTCTGAGTAAACCCTCCTAGGGTCGTGATTCACCCGTTGGAAGAGTTGCACAGTTGCTTCAAGGCAAAGTCACTGACTACCACCAAGCTTACTCCTGAGTAACGCACGCCTCGGAGCCAACCGTTTTTTCTAAACTTAAATCTCAGTATTCTGGTTAAATTGCCATGTTGGCACTTTGTGATAAATAAGTGGGTTTGGGGTTGCAGTTTGGGCACTCCGTCTCGAAAAGGTTCGCCATCACTGTTGTAGGTAGACCTTACATGTCCTGCTGCAATTCATTTCTTCTGGATGCTGTGCAGAGGCAGAGAGTTGGCGCTGCCGTGTGTTACACAAGACTCCTGAACAAGGGCAGCGTCTGGGCAGATTCCCTTGTAGTGTTGTCCTTCATGGGATTGTCCTTCCCCATCTTTAATTCTCTATAATTCCCGAAGCCTAAAGAAAGCCCAAAATATTCCGAGAGGCCTGTCTCATCCAGCACACTCTCTTTTTGAACTGTTACCGTCTGGCAGACGATACAGGTCTATCAAAACTAGGACAAAGAGGCTTAGAGACAGCTTCTACTCTAGAGCTGTGGCTATGCTAAACTCTGCGGCTTTGTGTTGATGTGTTTGGGGCTGTGTAGGGATGGGTGGAGGAAGGGGAAAGTGAGGATGGGGTATGAGTCTGAAATTGTGTGCATCGAGGAATGCTGCTGTGAATTTCGTTGTGAGTGCACAATGACAATAAAAATGCTTATCTTTACTAAGCATGCAGTGGGAGCTGAACCTGAGGCTAAATTTCAAGACACTTCTTTCTTTTTTCTTGCAGTTCATCTCCTGGTTGAACATAGAAGCCAAACTCCGAACTGAAGATGCCTGCTCGTAAGTATGGCAACGCTGCAATTGCTGTGTAGTCTACTGTGTTTAATTTATTATTACGTGTTGTTAAAAAGTCTTACACGACACAGGCGGTGCATAAAAACTCTTTGTTCACGTGTGACGTGCTACTTTTTATTTCAAAATATATTGATGTAGCTTGATGTCAGTAACTGCTGCGAAGTCTTCCGGCAGTGGCGAAATTGTTAGCTGGTGATAGACTTGAGCTTTTGAAACATGACCGTCTTTGCCAGATGACATTGGGAGTTATTTAAAAAGCATAGCAAATGGTGCCCACCATTAATAATATGGCTAATCTTCTGAATTAAAAAAAAAACCTCAGTGAGAGAGGCCAGGGCACACAAAGAAAACTTGATGAACAAAAATGAGAGTATTGTCGAAGGCTTTCGTGGCCAGAATCACTGGGATGCTGTGTGGTTTCCGGGCTGCATGGCCGTGTTCCAGTAGCATTTTCTCCTGACATCAGAGGTTGAAGATGCCAGCCTCAGATGCAGGAGAAAATGCTACTGGAACACAGCCATAAAGCCCAGAAACCCTACAACACCCCAAAAATGAGAGTCTGCATAATTTGTGCTGCCGTTTAGAGCTCTGTGCAGTAATTAAAACTACTTCAGAAACGGCCAACAGTGGAGGTTTTTACTGGCTGAAGAAGTTCTGCAAAAGTAACCAAGGCCAGTGGGTTAACTCCTCAAGCCCTCTCCCCCGTCCCTCTGGTATGGCCTGGAGATAAGAACATAAGAACATAAGAACAAGCCAGCTGGATCAGACCAGAGTCCATCTAGTCCAAATCTCTGCTACTCGCAGTGGCCCACCAGGTGCCTTTGGGAGCTCACATGCAGGAGGTGAAAGCAATGGCATTCTGCTGCTGCTGCTGCTCCTGAGCACCTGGACTGTTAAGGCATTTGCAATCTCAGATCAAAGAGGATCAAGATTGGTAGCCAGAGATCGACTTCTCCATAAATCTGTCCAAGCCCCTTTTAAAGCTATCCAGGTTAGTGGCCATCACCCCCTCCTGTGGCAGCATATTCCAAACACCAATCAGATGTTGCGTGAAGAAGTGTTTCCTTTGATTAGTCCTAATTCTTCCCCCCAGCATTTTCAATGAATGCCCCCTGGTTCTAGTATTGTGAGAAAGAGAGAAAAATTTCTCTCTGTCAACATTGTCTACCCCATGCATAATTTTATAGACTTCAATCATATCCCCCCTCAGACGTATCCTCTCCAAACTAAAATGTCTCTCTCAACACCTGGCATCTCAGATCCTTAAACTAGAAATGCTGATGACAGAACCTGGGACCTTCTGCATACAAACCAGGTGTCCTCATACTGAGCCGGAACCTCTGCCATGGTTGACTGACAAATTCTCCTGCACATAGGGCAGTGGTGGTGAACCTTTGGCACTCCAGGCGTTATGGACTACAATTCCCATCAGCCCCTGCCAGTATGGCCAATTGGCCATGCTGGCAGGGGCTGATGGGAATTGTAGTCCATAACATCTGGAGTGCCAAAGGTTCACCACCACGGACATAGGGGCTGTTCAAGACTGCAGGGATTCCTCTATGTTGTCATGACTGTGGCCTGGAATATAGGGGAATAGTTGTGAGGAATTACGGAGGATGTTTGCATCCACCATAAACAGAGGTGGTCTAATCTTTTAGCTAAACATGCCAAAAAGGGAGTTTAGAGACCCAGAATAGAATAGGTCTTGTAGAGGGGTGAAAAGCAAAGAAGTAACACCATAAAGTAGCCTTTTGTAGAATAGGAAGGGTGCAACCCCTATCAGTATTATGTGTTGGGGCCCAGGAACAGGAGCATCTGAGAGCAGGAAGAATTTCCAACTTTACAGAGATAAAGATGTAGTTCCAAGATGGGTGGTATCGGTGGAGGGCCAACAGATATTCCATATGTGTGAGAAACTTGTAAGTACTATTTTTAAATAGATTTTGTTAAGGTAAAAAAAACAACAGCAAAACGAACTAACAGTTTTTATGTACTTTAAGAAGTTATTCAAGCAAGGGAAACTTGTCTGATGATCGTCCGGGGTGGGTGCCCTTTTCAAGTGGGCCCATTTTTTGAATGCCTGTAATTAAGGGGAGCTGAACTGATTGGAATGGGGCTTTTTGCTGCTGACCTGCTTAACTCTGAAGAGGATATTTTTATGGTCTTAATTGCTCTCTTTTAATTATCCTTACAGCTGTAATAGATGGCATAATTTTCAGTTGAGCTAGTCATTGTTAAATATGCATAATAATTCAGCTTTTGAAAATGATTAAAATTGAAGCAGAGATTCCCCAACGGTATTCACGGAACTGCTGTACCCATAGCAAACCTAAATTGTGGCTGAGGTGTACCTCAATGCCAAGAGTTAAATGATCTGATATAGGGAAGCTCTCTAGAGGTCTAGGGCACAGATGTCAAACTTGCGGCCCTCCAGATGTTATGGACTACAGTTCCCATCATACCCTGCCAGAATGATGCTGGCAGGGGATGATGGAAACTGTAGTCCATAACATCTGGAGGGCCGCGAGTTTGACACCTATGGTCTAGGGCAGGGGTGGGCAATTATTTTTTCTATGGGGCCGCATAAGAAACAGAAAATATTGTGGAGGGCCGGGCCAAAAGGCAGGGGGGCGAGGCGCTTTTGAAAGCCCCGCAGAAGCCGGCAGCCAAGGCAACCGGCTTCTGCGGGGCTTTCAAAGACGCCTCGCTCCCCGGCAAGGCAGGGGGGCCAGTCAGGGCCATCGGGCGGGCCGGATGTGGCCCCTGGGCAGTATAATGCCCAGGTCTGGTCTAGGGCCTCTCGTCACACCTGGCCAGAGTCATGCAAAACAGTTTGTTTCAAGGGGGCTTGTGCCATGGATCAACCCCAAGGGGTCATCGGCCTGATTCCTCCTCTGTTGCCCTAAAAGACACCTCAGTCCATTGCTTGAGGTGGCTTTTACAGCCTATCTTAGGAGGGGCCAACCTATGGTGCTCCAGAAGTTCGTGGACTACGATTCCCATCAGACCCTGCTGGCCATGCTGACAGGGGCTGATGGGAATTGTAGTCCATGAACATCTGGAGCACCATGGGTTGGCCACTTCTGACTTATCTCATGACAGGGCCCGCTTGGGGGGGTGTGTGTGAACGTTTTTCAATGTCCCCAGTTCTGTTGTAACAACCGAAGCATGCCTGAGAAACAGTGATGTTGATTTTCCGGGAAGTTTGGTTCAGAGAATTTTCCATAATAAATACACAGTATAAATATTCAGATCATATTAGCAAAATTTAAATAATGTTATCAAAAGAACACAACACACACCATGGGCAAGCTGGGACCAGGGACCGGCGTTCGAGTTTGCTCATCTTTCCTATGGCAGGTGTAGCCTGTGAATACACGCAGCTGCCTTACGCTGAGTCCGACCATTCGTCCATCAAAGTCAGTGTTGTCTGCTCTGACTCGCAGCCACTGTTCTGGGTCACGGGCAGGAAAGGGCCTTTCGCATCACCTGCTACAATGTCCTTTTTAATTGGAGATGCCAGAGATTGAACGGGGGACTTTCTGTAGGCCAAATGGATGGTCTCCTTCGTGACCCCACCCCCTGCCTCTCCATTCATCTTGCATGAGAACCGTGACAACTAAATATACAGACTGTGTTTTCATATATGGGATGGAAAATTCTCCATGGAAAACGCTTGCATTGGAAAATGTTCCAGCCCTCATCACTGCGGAGAAGTGTATCCCTTTCGGTTGCCTAAAGAAGAGCGGGCTGCCGCGGAGAGCTGCCGCGGTCTAAACTGAGCTACGTTTTGAGGGAATGTTTGTCATTATGCTGTAACGAGTTAGCAAAAGCAAGGGGATATTTTGCATTCCCTTTTCAGAAATTTGGGAAACGTTTGTCCTTAAGCTAATGTCATTGTGGTTATATTTTAACAGAGGATAATATTTTGAGGGGTTTTCAAACTCTTATTTAGCTATCTATAATAAGCTAAACTAAAAGCATCCAGGTGGACTGTTCTTTCAGCTGATGTGGTTTCTAGCGTGGTGAATCTCCTGGCATCACAGAAAGGGTAAATGTCACAGGTGTCAGGTGGAGCAACCTGGCCGCTCCACCTGTCTTCTTTCCAGTACTTGGCATCGTTCCTGGAATCGGATACGCTTTCCTTTAGACACTGTGCTGGGTTCTTTTGTGTCGGTGCAGAGCTAGTTAGATAAGTGCTGGTGTCGTTTGCTGGTGCTTGAAATAGGCATCGGTAAACTAGTGCTGGAAAAGAGGAAGGAAGGAAGTTTCTCAGGAGAAGCCCCCAAGGACCGAGATGAAGGAATACGTTCCGGTTCCAGCTGCTGACCTAGACAACTCCTACGACTACAATCCTGCGTGGGAACCAGGTCCCTGTATTGGTTTGGGTAGGTGGCATCTTCAGAGCCCCCCCTCCCCCCTGGATCTTTCCCTGTTAATAGCTTCAGTTCATTCAGTGCAATAGCTTGAAAACCTGTTGGGTTACTCCTTATTTCAGAAGAGTTACTGTGAAGATCTGTTGGGATTTCCTCTTCCTGCGGTTGTTGAGCTGTTGATTTCGGTGCAAGCGTTCTGCTGATTTCCTAAAAGGCTGCTCCTTGGTTCCTTTCCCTCCAGGAGCACCTGTGTGCAGAGGTGGGATCCAACCAGTGCTCACCACTTCTCTAGAAGTGGTTACTAATTTTTTCTGAGTGCCGAGAAGGGGTTACTAAAGCAACCTCCCTGCCCAATAGGGACTGGAGGTGCTTGTGTGCGGCGGCTCTACTGTTTGAATCCCACCACCATCGGAACCAGTTATTAAAAATTTTGGATCCCACCACTGCCTGTATGCTTGCTGTGTGCTGTCAGGTGCTGCCACATACATTGTTAGTCTGTGTGTCTCTGTCTGATTTGGAACTTGGTGCGTCTTTAGCTGCTGGAATTTCAAGGACTTTTTTGTTTTGATGCAGAGCCTAATTATTCAACTAATTTATGCTCTGCTGAAGTTCTGGTGATTTGAAAGTTTGGAAGCAGGCTTTGTGTAGATCATTGTGTGCAAAGAAGAGAGAGAGGCGCCATAAGTGGAAAAAGCAACACTCCTGGAATTCTCTAGGAGAGATCGCTGGACAGCCAGGAAAGAAACTTGTGCCTGTGATTTTTTTGGGGTGGGGGTGGGGGTTGTAGATGCGCTCAATGAATTCTGAGTCATCCATTGATGAAACGTTTTTAGTCTTTGATTCATTGCAGGGGTTAGTTTCTGCACCCATGGCCAAATGCATTCCCTTCCTGAAAATTAAGCAGTAATTCATAGAGAATCTGTGTCAAGAACTGGATGTTTATAGGGTCTTGAAATGCTAATGTCTTTGAGCCATGCCTCCCTAATTTTACTGTTCTCATGAAAATTCATCCATGTTCAAGTTGGAAGGTTCCCCGTTCATTCTGGTGAGGACCTCAGTTTGGATGAGCTGTCCAAATATTTATCCAGACTTTGGTTTATAGAGAAGGAGTAACTCACTTTTCCCCCCTGCTGTTGAACGGGGTATGCCTGGCATTTAAGAACATAAGAACATAAGAACAAGCCAGCTGGATCAGACCAGAGTCCATCTAGTCCAGCTCTCTGCTACTCGCAGTGGCCCACCTGGTGCCTTTGGGAGCTCACGTGCAGGATGTGAAAGCAATGGCCTTTTGCTGCTGCTGCTGCTGCTCCCGAGCACCTGGTCTGCTGAGGCATTTGCAACCTCAGATCAAAGAGGATCAAGATTGGTATCCATAAATCGACTTCTCCTCCATAAATCTGTCCAAGCCCCTTTTAAAGCTATCCAGGTGAGTGGCCATCACCACCTCCTGTGGCAGCATATTCCAAACACCAATCACACGTTGCATGAAGAAGTGTTTCCTTTTATAAGTCCTAATTCTTCCCCCCAGCATTTTCAATGAATGCCCCCTGGTTCTAGTATTGTGAGAAAGAGAGAAAAATGTCTCTCTGTCAACATTTTCTACCCCATGCATAATTTTATAGACTTCAATCATATCCCCCCTCAGACGTCTCCTCTCCAAACTAAAGAGTCCCAAACGCTGCAGCCTCTCCTCATAGGGAAGGTGCTCCAGTCCCTCAATCATCCTCGTTGCCCTTCTCTGCACTTTTTCTATCTCTTCGATATCCTTTTTGAGATGCGGCGACCAGAACTGAACACAGGACTCCAAGTGCAGTCGCACCACGGCTTTATATAAGGGCATGACAATCTTTGCAATTTTATTCTCAATTCCTCTCCTAATGATCCCCAGCATAGAGTTTGCCTTTTTCACATCTGCCATGCATTGAGTTGACATTCCCATGGAACTATCAAGTAAGACGCCCAAATCCCTTTCCTGGTCTGTGACTGATAGCACTGACCCCTGTAGTGTGTACGTGAAGTTTGGATTTTTTGCCCCTATGTGCATCACTTTACATTTTGCTACATTGAACTGCATTTGCCATTTCTTAGCCCATTTCAAGCAGGCTTCCAGGATTTTCAACGTGAATCTCACATTTGGTATATCGCACGTAGAACTGGGGCTGGGAATCCCGGTTTTGGGGCTGGGAATCCCAGTGGTAATGGGGCGGGGTAAATACAGCGGTAGGCGGTGGCCGGATTATAGAAGGCGGACGAGATATGGGAATGCTCGCTCGCCTTCTGACCTCCGACCTATCTCGAAGAACGAGGATGGCAGGGTTCAGGAACACTCCGCTTCGTCCCTGGTGTTGATAAATGCCAGGTCCATTAATAATAAAACCACTATACTCCGAGATTTTCTCGGAGCCCAGCAGATGGACCTGGCCTGTGTCACCGAGACCTGGGTGCGTGAAGGTGAGACCGTCGCCTTGGGCGAGGTCGCGCCCCCAGGTTTCGCGTGCCTCCACCGGTCACAAACCCGGGGCCGGGGGGGGTGGGGTGGCATTGTTCATCCGTGATTCTATCCCCTTCAGGGCTGCCCCAGTCCCGGAGATCTCTGGTATGGAATGTGTCGGTTTTGAGTGGTTGGCCTTGGAGAGGTTGGCTGTTCTCCTGGTGTACCGGTCGCCTAGCGCACCGAGAGACAGCCTGCCGCGGCTGCTGGAGGTGGTGGCAGACTGGGCATTGCGGTACCCTAGACTTATTGTCTTGGGCGACTTCAATGTCCATGTCGACACCGCCTCGTGTGTAGCGGCTGCGGACCTAGTGTCATCCATGGCGACGCTGGGCCTCTCCTTAATAAATTCTGGCCCCACCCATGAAGCCGGTCACAGACTAGATTTGGTCTTCAGGCTAGGGATCGATATGGTCGTATCCTCTGTCGATAGAGTGCCATGGTCCGACCATTATGCCCTGAGGGTTCGGGTGGACTTGCCACAACACTCCCGTCTAGGCGACGGGCTAATTTACGCCCGCCCGCGGAGACTTATGGATCCACTTGGTTTCCTGAACGCTCTGCGGGACCCTGCCCCTGCCGGCACACTTGATGAGCAGGTGGACGACTGGTATTCCCGGCTTTCCGATGCCATCAAGGTTGTTGCCCCCCGGAGCCCTCTGCGTCCCCGTGCTCGGCGGGCTCCATGGTATACGGAGGAGCTCCGCCATATGAAACAGGCTCTCAGACGGCTTGAGCGAGTGTGGAGGAAATCTCGTGACGGAGCTGCGCGAACATCTTATAGGACGCTTATGAAAGCCTATGAGATGGCGACGAAGGAGGCGAAGAGAACTTTCTTCTCCTCCTCTCTCGCATTTGCTAGCTCACGCCCAGCACAATTGTTCCGTATAATTCGGTCTCTGACCTCCTTATCGGAAGGTTCTGTAAATCATCAATTAGCTATTAGCTGTGAGGCATTTATGAGCTTTTTTGCAGACAAAATCTCGTCACTCCGCCAGGATCTTCCCTCCACTTTGACTACAATGAGTGAACTGGAGGCTCCCTTGCCGTCTTCAGGCCCTTGTTTGGCCCAGTTCTCCCTGCTCTCCGAGGCCGCTGTCGACAGGGCCCTGGCTGCTGTTAGACCTACTACCTGCCCTCTGGATCCGTGCCCCTCCTGGCTTATTAAAACCTGCCGGGCGGAGTTACGACCCCATCTGTTGAATATCATCAATAGCTCCCTTGAGCAAGGAGTTTTTCCGGATGGGTTGAAGGAGGCAGTGGTCCGCCCACTCTTGAAAAGACCATCGTTAGATCCAGGGGATCTGGCCAATTACCGCCCCGTCTCGAATCTTTCGTTTCTGGGGAAGGTAATTGAGAGAGTGGTGTTGGAGCAGCTTCAGGGCTTCCTGGATGACGCATCGGCCTTTGACCCCTTCCAGTCCGGCTTCCGTGCTGGGCACGGGACGGAGACGGTTCTCGTCGCCGTCACAGATACGCTCCGTGTGCAGCTTGACCAAGGCGGATCGGCGCTGCTGGTTTTGTTAGATCTTACCGCAGCGTTTGATATGGTCGATCACGACCTTTTGACCCACCGCCTGGCCGTTTCCGGGATACGGGGCACTGTCCTTCAATGGATTGCCTCGTTTCTCTGGGACCGTTGCCAGCAAGTGTGGTGTGGGGATCAAGCCTCCCGGAGGTGCCCACTTCAATGCGGGGTGCCTCAGGGAGCGCTGCTGTCCCCACTATTATTTAACATCTATATGCGACCACTTGCTCAGCTGGTACGGAGCTTTGGGCTGATTTGTCACTAGTACGCTGATGACACTCAGCTCATTCTGTTGATGGAGGGGGGAGCTGTCACGGCCCCTGCAGCTCTACAGCATTGTTTGGAGGCGGTTGCTGGTTGGTTACAGCAGAGCAGGCTGAAACTGAATCCATCGAAGATGGAGATCCTTTGGCTTGGCCGCAGGGGGGAGGCGGGGGTTTTCCAGCCGCCGGAGTGGGAGGGGACCATTTTGGCGCCGGCCCCCTCTGTCCGCAGTCTGGGGGTCCACCTGGATTCGTCTCTTTCAATGGAGACCCAGGTGGCCCTTGTAACCCGGACTGCGTTTTTCCATCTCCGGCAGGCCCGGCGGCTGGCCCCCTTCCTCTCTCAGGCAGACCTGGCCACTGTGATACATGCAACGGTCACCTCCAGGCTTGACTATTGTAACTCGCTCTACGCGGGCCTTCCCTTGCGCCTGATTCGGAAACTGAACCTGGTCCAACATGCAGCGGCGCGTTTGCTCACAGGGGGCGCCTTCTGTGATCATATTCAACCTGTGTTGCGCCAGCTGCATTGGCTCCCAGTGGAATTCCGAATCATCTTCAAGGTGTGGGTTTTAACCTTTAAGACCTTACGCGGCCTAGGACCCTCGTACCTGAGAGACCGCTTTACCCCATATGCCCCTACTCGGCCTCTGCGATCAGCAGAGGCCAATTTGCTGGTGGTTCCTGGCCCCTCGATGATGCGGCTGGCCTCCACACGGGCCAGGACCTTTACGGCCCTGGCCCCAGCCTGGTGGAACACTCTTCCTCCAGCTGTCCGGGCCCTGCGGGACCTTGGTGAATTCCGCAGGGCCTGTAAGACCGAGTTGTTCCGCCGGGCCTTTGGAGTGTCCAGTCGCTGAGAGGCGCCCCCTTCCCCTCCCCCTCTCCTTCCTCCCCTGCTGCCTTTTTGCACATACCATCTGATGCACTTTACCACCTTATTATCCTCCCAGAGAGGAACCTGGCCCCCTCCTTATTTTTACTGGGGTGATCTTAATTGAATTGGATTAGGGCACCTGTTGTGACATTAACCGCTGTTTTAAGTAGTTTTAATGGATTTTAGTATCTTATTATTGTTATCGATTTAATTAATTGTATTTATGAATGTTGTATACCGCCCAGAGCCCCCAGGGGATAGGGCGGTCTATAAATCGAAACAATAAATAAATAAACTCTGTTCCCAAGTTTGTCTTCCTGTAGGCCGGCCTCAGATACCTGCAGGTATCTGTATGGCGGCTTGATTCTCTGTGCTGATGGACATCACCATTGCATGGATGCATTCTGAAGTGGGTGGGTGGGTGGGAGGAGTAAGGTACTAAATGTGGAAGTGTTTGCCCGGGTACCTGTGGGTTTAAGGCTGCATCATGTTCTCCAACGCAAGCAATAGGAGCTTGCTTGTGAGATGTGCCTGTGTATTGTGATCTGAAACCGGCTTCAGTGTTCTCTTCCACTGAGGAGTGTGCATGTTGTGGTAGGCAACTAGGGCCAGGAAGGGTTCTCTACTGTGACAGATGATCTCATGAATCCGGATACTGCCTCTTTTCCTTCAAAAAAAGAAGGAGAAAGAAACACTGATGACATAAACTTGCCATGTATGTAAGACAGATAGACGGACAGGCAGTACCAGAGGTGGGATCCAGCAGGTTCTCACAGGTTCCCGAGCGTAGGTTACCAATGATTTGTGTGTGCCGAGAGGGGGCTACTAATGGGTGATTTTGCCACGTGGTTTTTGCCTTAGTGACGCCCCTCCTCTCAGCAGTAGCACGCAGAACTTGAAGCAATCTAGCAGGAGGTGCACCGGCGTGCGTGGCAGCCTGCGCCTGCGTGCATTCGTTTCCCGCCCAAGGACTGGTGCAGCGGCTGCGTCCTTGCCACAGCCCTGCCCAGCAATGCCCCGCCCCTGTCGTGCCCCACCCAGCCCCATTGGCGCTATTCCACAGTTTGAATCCCACCACCATGGGAACCTGTTACTAAAACTTTTGGATCCCACCACTGGGCAGTACTGCACTTAATGCTTGCGCATTTGCCGTTTTGCAAAAGGTGTTGTTGTTGTTTTAAACGGAGTTTCCCCTTTGCAGCGAAGCCTACTCCCCCAAGAGTTGGGTTCTCATCGCATCTATTTTTGCAGGAGTCTGCTGCTGCTGTGCTGCCTTGCGGCCTCGTTACAAGCGCCTGGTGGATAACATATTCCCCGAAGATCCCAAAGTAAGCACCTGTGGATGCGTCTGCACCAGCCTGGAAACCTTGTCATGGTGGAACTTTTTTGTCTGATCGCATTTTTAGTCTTTCCTCCAAGGGATTCAGTGGAGCTTCTTCTTGTTATTTAAAAACAAGGGAGATAAAAAAAGGAATAGATAAGAAGAGAAAGACTAGTGAGAAGGGAAAAGAGGAGGAGGAGGAGGAGGAGGAGGAGGTGCTGCTGCTGCTGCTGTTGTTGTTTTTGAGACCTCAAGAGCTTGCTCACATTGCTGATTCTAGATTTTTTCAGAACTGGTGGGTTGAATCCAGACCTCTGCAGCCCACCAGTCCAATGTTAAGGTCCTCAGTATCTGGGGAGGAGAGAGCTAAGGAAAGCTTGCTCTGCAGCCGGCAAGATAGCCCCTATCAGCAGCCTGTAGTGTGGGAGCACTCGTGGGCTCAACCAGCGGTCTGCATTCAGTGGAGCTTCTGAGGTGCTTTGCTCCCGTATTTTACCCTGGCAAATACATGGGGAAGCAGGGCGTGGCCGGCCTCGGGTCATTCGGTGCACGTCATTGCTTACCCTGGGCTTGAACCTGGGCATGACTGGAGTGGTCGGAACTCTAACCACTACAACACTTGGCTCAATGCCCCACCTAGTGCATCGTAGCCTCACAGAGTTGGAAGGGGCCTCAGATAGACTATCTAATCCAGGGTTCTGCAACCTGCAGCTCTCCAGATGTTCGTGCACTGAAATTCCCATCAGCCCCTGCCAGCATGGCCAATTGGCAGGGGCTGATGGGAACTGTAGTCCACGAACATCTGGAGAGCCTCAGGTTGCAGACCCCTGATCTAATCCAACCTTCTGCTCAATGCAGGGTAAGCCTAGAGCAGGGGTAGGGAACCTGCGGCTCTCCAGATGTTCAGGAACTACAATTCCCATCAGCCTCTGTCAGCATGGCCAATTGGCCATGCTGGTAGGGGCTGATAGAGTAATCTGAACATCTGAAAACATGATTTCAACCTAGAAACAAGGGTCTTCAAACTATGGCCCTCCAGATGTTCATGGACTACAATTCCCATCAGCCCCTGCCAGCATGGCCAAGTGGTAGGGCTCATGGGAATTGTAGTCTATGAACATCTGGAGGGCCATAGTTTGAAGACCCCTGACCTAGAGCAAGGGTGTCGAACATGTGGCCGTGGGGACAGATCCAGCCCTTGAAGAGGGCTTGTCAGGCCCACGAGCCAGCTGGAGCAACCCCTCCTTGCTCCAAATCTGGCCACGCTTGCCGGATCAGAAGCAAGACGGGGGTGGGTTGCCTCAGCTGGCTCGTGCGCCTGACAAGCCCTCTCAAGCCAAGGTAGCACCCCCTTCCTCTGCCAGTCCGGGCTGGGGACTCACCTCCCAAGCCAGGCCCGGCCAAGTCACATTTGTATCATACCTGGCCCTCATAAGAAATGAGTTGGACAACCCTGGCCTAGAGCGTCCCTGACCAGTCTTTGCCCAGCCACCGCTTGAAGACTGCCAGTGCTGGTGGCTGCTGACGAACAGGTGTCACGTCTTTCTCTGTCCCTTGTCCCCTGGATGCCAGGAAGTGACAGAGGCACAACTACCGTGTTTCCCCGAAAATAAGACAGTGTCTTATATTAATTTTTGCTCCCAAAGATGCGCTATGTCTTATTTTCAGGGGACGTCTTATTTTTCTGTGTTCTGTTCGTTGGGCACGCTTCCAAACAAAAACTTTGCTAAGTCTTACTTTTGGGGGATGCCTTATATTTCGCACTTCAGCAAAACCTCTACTACGTCTTATTTTCAGGGGATGTCCTATATTCAGGGAAACAGGATATTGAGTTTCAGCCAGCAGTGCACAGTTAATTTCAATTTTTGTGTATGTAAAACTTTACATTTCCTTCAGCTGGATCCAAATATTGTTGGATACGGAGCCACTGCAGTCATTTTCTAAGCAGGAATGTCAAGAAAACGGATTGCAACAGCATCCCGTCCAGTGACCTGGGCATTGCTCGTTCTTTGTGCTGTGGCTAGGACAGTAATCAATCACGCTCAGTCAGGCTCATTCCGCACATGCAGAATAATGCACTTTCAAACCGCTTTCAGTGCTCTTTGAAGCTGTGCGGAATGGCACAATCCACTTGGAAACAGTTGTGAAAGTGGTTTGAAAACGCATTATTTTGTGTGTGCGGAAGGGGCCTCAGTGTCTTAAAATAAAAGGCCGAGCCCCACGCAGTCTGCTTCCCCTCAAGACCCTTGGATGTGGAGGCAGATTCTGACAGAGACGGGGTCCTGATTTCTGCAGTGGGATGTAAACGTTGTTTTCTGGGATTCTCGTCTGCTTAGGACGGCCTCGTCAAAGCAGATATGGAGAAGCTGACCTTCTATGCCGTCTCTGCCCCTGAGAAGCTGGATCGAATTGGGGCTTATTTAGCCGAGAAGCTGAGCAGGGACGTCATCAGGCACCGCTATGGGTAAGGACACGCTGTTCTTGTGCCCGCTTCCACATTTGTTCCTCATGAACTAGGACAAAGAGGCTTAGAGACAGCTTCTACTATAGAGCTGTGGCTATGCTAAACTCCTCTGCTTCATATTGATGTATTTGGGGCTGTGTAGGGATGGGTGGAGGAAGGAGAAAGTGAGGATGATGTATGAGTCTGAAATTGTGTTCATCGAGGAATGCTGCTGTAAATTTCATTGTGCGTGCACAATGACAATAAAATGCTTATGCTTATGTTTATGCTTATGCTTTAGCCTTGCAGAACTGGAGGCATCCGTTCTGGCTTGGGGATTGAGGAAAAGTGTGTGGCGAAAGAGAGTCTCCCTGGCAGTGACAATTTTGTAAACTGGCAGAGTATAAATTAAGTAAACAAACAAACAAATATAGCCCTGGCTTGTCTCACTGAATTCTGAAACGTGCATTTACTGCTTTCCCTACATACATGCTGTGTTTATGAAATGGGATAATTGGGGATCAGCCAGGTTGTGTTACAAGTGCTTTTTGGGGCCAGAGGAATGATGCTTGGCCCTCAATTATAATATGGAGAAAAGAAAAGAGCTCCTACCAGTTGCTAGGAGAACAGAAGAAGAGGAGGAGGAGTTTGGTTTTATGCCCTGCCTTTTTGTTGGGTAAGGAGACTCATGGAGGCTCACAAACTCCTTTTCCTTCCTCTTCCTACAGCAGACACCTTGTGAGGTAGGTGGGGCACATGTATGCCCCAAAAGGCATGCCACCAAAAGGCACATGTGTACAACCCAGACAGAGAAAACGATTGAGACGGTTATTACCATTTGGGTGTTTCTTTGCCTGCTTTGATGGGGACCTGGTTGGCCACTGTGTGAGACTAGAAAGATGGACCACTGGTCTGATTCAGCAGGACTCTTCTGATGTTCATATGAAGGCCTCAACCTCTGTGCCCTGTTGTTGGCCCTCCAGAGGCCAACTGGCCACTGTGTAAGACTGGATGCCAGTCTAGATGGATCGCTTGTTTCATCTAGTGGGGCTCTTCTGATGTCCTCTCAGCCTCTGTGCCCTCTTGTTGGACCCCTAGAGAAGGTGTGAGATGGGATGAAGGACTAGATGAAGGACCCTCTAGGATGCCCTTGCGTTGCGTGCCATCATTGGCACGCCTGATATGCTATCTAATCAGTGCTGTCCCCTCCCGGCCTTGGGATCGGGCGCCATATATTATTGCTGCTGCTGCATTTTATGGTTATAGATTTGTAAATTGTTTTAAATTACCCTAGTTTTTATGTGTAAAATGTTGTTTTAAGCCTGCTGTGTGTAATGTTATTATGTATTGTTGTTGCAGGCCTGCTGTACGCCGCCCAGAGCCCTTCGGGGATGGGCGGTTTAAAATCTAATAAATAAATAAATAAATAAATGGATGGATGGATAGATGGAAAGAGAGAAGATAGAAGATGGATGATAGATGGATGATAGATGGATGATGGATAGATGGATGGATGGATGGATGGATAGATGGATGAATGGATGGATGATGGAAAGATGGATGGATGGATGGACCCTTGGTCTGATCCAGCACAGCTCTCCTGATGTTCTTAATGAGGCTCTTTGTTTCTGCCTGCTTTTCACTTGCTCTCAGGTATGTCTTCATTGCCATGGAAGCCTTGGACCAGCTCCTGATGGCGTGCCATTCTCAGAGCATCAAGCCATTTGTAGAGAGCTTCCTCCACATGGTAGCTAAGCTGCTAGAGTCTGGAGAGCCCAGACTGCAAGTGCTGGGGACCAATTCGGTGAGTGGATCCTTTGGCCTCCCTGTTCGATTCTGTGGCAGCCTGAAATCTGTTTAGTATTCTGTCAGGGGGACTTCAGGAAGACAGAGTCATGCTTGGGGCAGAGAACAGGCCGCCAGCAATTTACAACTGTCCATGTGATCAGGTGGCAAAGTTTCCGAGTGCTTCTGTGGGGCCCTAAGGGTGAGAATCCCGTGCCGCCCAGTTCAGATTCGCTCGTCTGATGGTGTAATGTAGCCTGGATTCTTCCATTGGGTGGCAGACATGAAGCTCTGGTCATTCAAGATGTCTCCTTTAAACTTTCTGACCCTTATAATCCCTGAGGTGTGAATAATACATGCAATTCTAGAATTTCAGCCCAGTGTTGTGCTGATGATGCCACAAGCGAGCCTCATGTTTTCTTGTTGCCCTCACTGAACAGACTTAGGAATTTGCCGTGACCTTCTTAGAAATGAAGCTGCTGCTGAGAGTTATAATTTTTAGAGCATTCTGAGTTGTTAGGGAGATTTCCAGTGAACTCTTCTGGATGTGGTAAACTTCAGGCCTTTAAGCACATGAAGGCGCAGTCAGGAGAACATTTTGGTACAGGGAGGAAGAGGGATCTTTCGGTACAGCTGGCTTGGAAATTGTTCTTTATTTGGTTTTCCAACATTTATACCCTGCCTTCATAAGGACCCATGTACATAATAAAATAAAATAAAAAAACAATTCAAAAATAAAACCATTAAAACCAGAGCTATGCTCTGTCACATCAAAATATCTCAGGAGATTTCTGAATTAATCTGCCACTCCTTCCTGTGCTCCCAGTGCAGTGGTGGCGAACCTATGGCCCTCCAGATGTTCATGGACTACAGTTCCCATCATAAGTATAAGCATTTTATTGTCATTGTGCACGCACAACGAAATGTACAGCAGCATTCCTCGATGCACACAATTCCAGACTCATACCCCATCCTCACTTTCCCCTTCCTCCACCCATCCCTACACAGCCCCAAACACATCAACACGAAGCCACGGAGTTCAGCATAGCCACATCTCTAGAGTAGAAGCTGTCTCTAAGCCTCTTTGTCCTAGTTTTGATAGACCTGTATCGTCTGCCAGATGGTAACAGTTCAAAAAGAGAGTGTACTGGATGAGACGGGTCCCTCAGAATATTTTGGGCTTTCTTTAGGCTTCGGGAATTATAGAGTTCTTCCAAGGAGGGGAAAGGGCAGCTGATAATCCTCTGTGCAGTAGTGATCATCCTTTGGAGCGCCTCCCTATCTGCCACTGTGCAACTGGAGAACCATACACAGAGGCAGTAGGTTAAGACCTCCTCTATAGCACAGCCGGTAAAAAGGACACCAGGAGTTTTCCATTCAGTTGTTGTTTCCTTAAAAGTCTCAGATAGTACAGTCTTTGCTGGGCCTTCTTAACCACCGCGGCAGTCTGTACGCCCCAGGTCAAGCCCAGAAATTTAAAACTAGCCCCTGCCAGCGTGGCCAGTTGTAGTCCATGAACATCTGGAGTGCCATAGGTTCACCACCACGGCCCTAGTGCCTGCCTAGTTCTCCGCCTGTCCTTCTGATTCTCTGAAAGCATTAAAGAATTTTTTTTCAGCGCCGCCATCATCAAAACCATTATTCTGTGTACTGTGAAACATTGACCTTGGATAAGAGAGCATTTATAGTGCCTTGAGCCATTATCAGCAAGACCTGCCTTTTTGTTATAGTAGCGCCTGCCATTTTCTTACCTGTTTGGGGGCCTCCGGGCCACTGTGGCCATTTTAAGAATCTTCCCAGCAGTTCATTCTGCTTGCAGCTCGTCCAGTGGGCATTTCCATGTCAAAAATAGATAAAGTTTGTTCACCCTGGCGATCCTGCACACATGTGTATTTTCTTCTTTTTTTTTGGCTTTAAAAAAGAAATCTTCTTGAAAGTAATGGTAGAGGCCAGGTCTACTCAGTGCTTCTGAATGGCAGGTAGACCAGTCCTCCGAGTAGCTGCTACTCTACTCTGCAATCTGCGAAGCTATGGATATTGCTAATTTAAAACAAAAGAAAAAAATGACATCTTTCAGAGTAATTTTTAACCCTCCCTGGTGAAAGAGGCATTTTGGAGGGCTGGAAATGCTACACAGACAACCCTTTTGCTGACCTGGCTGCATTCTGTCCCCCCACACCCCCACCCCCCGCCCCGACTTCCTTTGCAGTTTGTCAAGTTTGCAAACATTGAGGAAGATACGCCTTCCTACCACCGCCGCTACGACTTCTTTGTCTCTCGCTTCAGTGCCATGTGCCATTCCTGCCACGACGACCTGGAGATACAGAACGAGTAAGTGGCAGCGCACGTCCGTTGGCGCTGGGGAAGGGCCGGTACTTTCCAGGTTTTCCTGAAGAGGAGCTGCCTCTAGAGGCCACCTCTAGTAACAAAACCACAACACCGCCTTCCCTTCACATTTTGCCTGTCCACGTTCGTGGGTCTTGTCTGCAGGCGTCAGGCCTCGCTCCGGAGGAAACAATGACAAGACCTGCCATCTCCCGTGAAAGCCCACAGCAATGTGAACGCGCCTGTCAGTCTGCATAGGCCAGTGTTAGTCGTTTGTGGTCCATTGAGAGCCTGAATGGGGCGGCTCTCCTCTTGCCTGTAGAAGCTGTCCTGGCTAATCACTGGAGCTAATTTTTACTTGCCAAAGGAAAGTGACCTTTTCTGAGCTTGGCTGAAGCTGCCTTGTGTGCATTCCTGTTTCCACTTGCCTGCTTTCAAAAAGTGCTTATTGAAGGCAGCCTCTACCTAACCGGGGACCAGTCAGAATGCCAGCTGTTGTTGTAACCTTTCTGTGGCTTCACCGGCTCACCGAGCTCCCTTTTGGTATTTGCACACCTGAGCTTTTAAAAAAAAAATGGTAAAAGGGAACATCTTCTGGGTTTCTTTCAAACCTGCTTACTCCTGACCATCTTAAACAGATCAGCAAATATATACAGTCAAACCAATACTAAAAAATCTGAGGCCAGCCCAGCCTAGGAAACAAGGACTGTATATATAGTGACACAAGGCAATGAACTAATTGGTATATATGCAATTAGTTTGAGCATAAAGTCAATAGATAATTCATACACCGTTCATAAAGATTATTCATAAAGATATATTGTGATTATGTTCTAAGTAATATTCAACTGGATATAAAGGTAATAACAAAACATACAATGAGGGCACATAAGTAACCTAAGAAACGTAACGGGACTGTACTTAGTAACAAATTCTCAAAAGCATATGGAGCTGCTGCTGTCTACTACCACAATTCGTTTTAATATAGTTTACTCATTGAATATTGGTGATACTGACTCTTTCAATTGATTGGAACGCAATATGAATGTTACAGGTTTCTTGCCTTATGTACAATGTTTATGACATCTTATACAATGCTTTTGAGAATTTGTTACTAAGTACAGTCCCGTTACGTTTCTTAGGTTGCCTAAGTGCCCTTGTTGTATGCTTTGTTATTACCTTTATATCCAGTTGAATATTACTTAGAACATAATCACAATATATCATAGAACATATATCCAGTTTATATCCAGTTTAATATTACTTAGAACATAATCACAATATATCATAGAACATATATCCAGTTCATATCCAGTTGAATATTACTTAGAACATAATCACAATATATCATAGAACATATATCCAGTTTATATCCAGTTGAATATTACTTAGAGCATAATCACAATATATCTTTATGAATAATCTTTATGAACGGTGTATGAATTATCTATTGACTTTATGCTCAAACTAATTGCATGTACCAATTAGTTCATTGCCTTGTGTCACTATATATACAGTCCATGTTTCCTAGGCTGGGCTGGCCTCAGATTTTTTAGTATTACTCCTGACCATCTCCAGGACTGAAAAAAATGCCATGCAAGCAATGAGCTGTGTTTGAGCCCTCATGGTTGAGGCCTTTGGGCACAGAGTCTCTCCGTATGTGAGTAAGCTCTTGGATACTAGTGGAAGGGGGCAGCGTCAGGGCTTTGCGATCCAATCGCTGGCCCTCCAGAATTGAGGAAAACTTTCTGTTACTCTCACGTTACATTGTGCAAAAGGGATTTCTTGAGCTGTTCGTCAGCAGGATGAAGGAAGGGCGTCTCCCCTCCGCCCCCCCAGCCATCCCCGGTAGTTGATGTCGCCGGCCCTGCCGCCTGTCGGCAAAGCAAACCCCCAGGCCTTCTGCTGCTCTGTTCTTTCCTCTTCTGAGAATGTCACTGCTTTCCCTGCCAGGATCCGGATTGCTGGAATCCGGGGCATCCAGGGGGTGGTTCGCAAAACCGTAAACGACGAGCTCAGAGCAACCATATGGGAGCCTCAGCACATGGACAAGATTGTTCCATCGCTGCTGTATAACATGCAGAAGACTGAAGATGCTGACAGGTACCTCTCTCTCCCCCCCCCTCTCTCTCTGCCCCCACCCACCCCGATTTTCTGATGTTGCCTTGCAGCTCATTGACAGTGATTGGGACGAGAGAGTGGGGAATAAATGGCTAGAGCAGGAGTGGGCAATTATTTTTTTCATGGGGCCGCATAAGAAACAGAAAATATTGTGGAGGGCCTGGCCAAAAGGCAGAGGGGCGAGGCGCTTTTGAAAGCCCCGCAGAAGCCGGCAGCCAAGGCAACCGGCTTCTGCGGGGCTTTCAAAGACGCCTCGCTCCCCAGCACGGCAGGGGGGCCAGTCAGGGTCATCCGGCGGGCCAGATGTGGCCCGCGGGCCGTATAATGCCCAGGTCTGGGCTAGAGGGATGGGAAAGTATTGAGGTCTGGTTTCTGGGCCAAGCCCAGGAGTGCCTTTTCACAATATGTGCTTGTTCCAGCCGGATCGACCCGCCCTCCTCGCCAACAGGGGGCGATAAAGAGGAGAACCCTGCTTTGCTGGCGGAGAACTGCTTCAGAGAACTGCTGGCGCGGGCGACCTACGGGAACATGAACAATGCTGTCAAGCCAGTTTTTGCGTAAGTTGGGGGCCTCTCGCGCAGGAGCTGCCCTGGGGCAGGGAATGCCTTCAGACTGGCAGGCAGAACTCTCCCCGGACTGGTTTTAGGATGGTCGCTGGAACATTTTAGGTCTTTCTCCAGGTGACAGTGATTTTCTGCATTGCTACGCAACTGCCAGCATTTGCAATCCAGAAAAGAATCTTGATGGAAAGTGTGGAATTCTGGGGTACGGTGGACAGAGCGTGGACTGGGACGGGGGGACCTGCAGCCCAGCCTCACCTGGAATGGGAAGGTCACATTGTTATGGAGAAGGTGATAGAAGAACAGCAAGAGACTCCCCAATTTCTCTCGTAATGATTACATTCCGTACTCCTGCACGGTGCCCAAGGAGAAAGCACGTCCCTGTGTCACGTCCGTTGCAAAGGGCGCTTGAGTGCATATGTGACTTTCCCCTTTTCAAATGCTGTAATCTCTTGGTGGTTCCGTGGAGAAAAGCAGCACGTATCATAATTGTGCACCCTTCACCAGGGCCACAGGATAAGTGCAGTTCGCCGTTGAGCGTCGGCACTGTGAGAAGCATCCCTCTCCCCCGTCCCTCTGGTATGGCCTGGAGATAAGAACATAAGAACATAAGAACAAGCCAGCTGGATCAGACCAGAGTCCATCTAGTCCAGCTCTCTGCTACTCGCAGTGGCCCACCAGGTGCCTTTGGGAGTTCACATGTAGGATGTGAAAGCGGCTGTTGCTCCCGAGCACCTGGACTGTTAAGGCATTTGCAATCTCAGATCAAAGAGGATCAAGATTGGTAGCCATAGATTGACTTCTCCTCCATAAATCTGTCCAAGCCCCCTTTAAAGCTATTCAGGTGAGTGGCCATCACCACCTCCTGTGGCAGCATATTCCAAACACCAATCACATGTTGCGTGAAGAAGTGTTTCCTTTTATTAGTCCTAATTCTTCCCCCCAGCATTTTCAATGAATGCCCCCTGGTTCTAGTATTGTGAGAAAGAGAGAAAAATGTCTCTCTGTCCACATTTTCTACCCCATGCATAATTGTATAGACTTCAATCCTATCCCCCCTCAGACGTCTCCTCTCCAAACTAAAGAGCCCCAAACGCTGCAGCCTCTCCTCATAAGGAAGGTGCTCCAGTCCCTCAATCATCCCCGTTGCCCTTCTCTGCACTTTTTCTATCTCTTCCATATCCTTTTTGAGATGTGGCGACCAGAACTGGACACAGTACTCCAAGTGCGGTCGCACCACGGCTTTATATAAGGGCATGACAATCCTTGCAGTTTTATTATCAATTCCAGATATTCTGGAATTGAAATATATCTCCAGATAACAGCCATCACTTTCCCTGGAGAAAAGGCTGGTGGCCTCTGTGGGACTCTATCCTGTTGGGGTCCCTCCCCTGGCCTTCCCAAAGCCCTGACCCTCCCCCAGGCTTCACCTCCAAATCTCCAGGAATTTCGCTGCCCAGAGTTGGCATCCCTGCGAGTCTTCAGTGACTCTGCCTAACTCCTGCAAAAAGGGAAATGGCTGTTCCTTCAGTCTTGTGTGTTGCCTGCAGAGACTTTGCCTGGGCACTTTATTTTTTTAAAAAATGAAGCTAATTGATTGCAACTGGTTGATCATAGTACGATTTTGTTTCAACAGACATTTAGATCATCACAAACTGTGGGACCCCAATGAATTTGCTGTCCATTGCTTTAAAATAATTATGTACTCCATACAGGTAGGTTTACTTTCTTATTTTGTTGCTGCTATTATTATTATTATTATACACATTACAGCACAGCACAAGTGTCTGGAATTCATCTCTGAATATCGAGTCCTTCCCAAGGACCTAGAATATTAGAGGTATTTGCATAGAATATGTGCAGTTCCTAGAAGTGCTGCTTTCTGCAGCATGTGGACTGATGTTCTGTCCAAGTTTAGGCATTATTATTATTATTGTTGTTGTTGTTGTTGTTGTTATTATACACATAACAACACAGCACAAGTGTCTGGAATTCATCTCTGAATATCGAGTCCTTCCCAAGGACCTAGGATATTAGGGGTATTTGCGTAGAATATGTGCAGTTCCTAGAAGTGCTGCTTTCTGCATCATGTGGACTGATGTTCTGTCCAAGTTTAGGCTTTCCAGATGTTTTTCAAGATTTCTTGGGATTCCTCCTAGAGCACCGACTACTAGTGGGATTACTGTTGTTCTTTTTTTTGCCACAATCGTTCAACTTCAATTTGTAGGACCTTGTATTTTGTGATCTTTTCCAGCTCTTTGTCCTCTACCCTGCTGTCAACTGGCACAGCAACATCTATGATCCAAACATGTTTTTTCTTTATCACTGTTATGTCTGGGGTGCTGTTGTTGTTGTTGTTGTTAATTCGGCTTGATAGACCACCCAACCCCCAAAGGGCTCTGGGCGGTGTACAATGAGACATAAAACAAATACAATATAAGGTCTCAAATACAATATAGCGATAAAACATTAACATTCATTAAAATACATTATAGCAGCAATTCCAAAAATTACAGATAAAAATACATGCCCAGATGCATGCACAGATGGCGCCCAACCCAAAGGCCAGGAGGACCAGCATTGCCCAAAAATGGATGGAATCAGCGATCAGGCAATGCTGAAGATGGCAAAACTGTCGTGGGGGCTGCACAGGGGGCAGGCAGTCTGCGGCTGGCATCCCCAAAGGCCCGGTGGAATAACTTGGTCTTACAGGCCCTGCGGAACTCGCCAAGGTCCCGCAGGGCCCAGACAGCAGATGGTAAAGCATTCCACCAGGACGGGGCCAGGCCTGTAAAGGCCCTGGCCTGGGTAGAGGCCAGCCGTATTGACGAGGGGCAGGGGACTACCAGCAAATTGGCCTCCACCGAACGCCGTACTAGACAATCCATTTTAGTTGCTTGTCCAACAGGTACAGAGGTACACCTTTTTCACACAAGTTGTTTGCCCCGGGTTTGATGCTGTGGGAAAGTGAATTTTCTTCTTGCTTCTGCACACATCATGAATCATTTGTGCTCTTCCTGGGGTTTTCCGAGTCTAGAGTGGCTACCGAGGAGGAGGAGGAGGAGGAGGAGGAGGAGGAGGAGGAGGAGGAGGAGGAGGAGGAGGAGGAGGAGGAGGAGGAGGAGGAGGAGGAGGAGGAGTTTGGATTTATATCCCCCCTTTCTCTCCTGCAGGAGACTCAAAGGGGCTTACAGTCTCCTTGCCCTTCCCCCCTCACAACAAACACCCTGTGAGGTGGGTGGGGCTGAGAGAGCTCCGAGAAGCTGTGACTAGCCCAGGGTCACCCAGCTGGCGTGTGTGGGAGTGCCCAGGCTAATCTGAATTCCCCAGAGAAGCCTCCACAGCTCAGGCGGCAGAGCTGGGAATCAAACCCGGTTCCTCCAGATTAGATACACGAGCTCTTAACCTACTACGCCACTGCTGCTTTGTAAGTGGCAAAGCTTTGTAAGTGGCAAAGCTTGGGTTTTCATGACCCTTCCTTCACGGCAGCTGTTTCCTCTCCTTGCCACTGAACGTGGAACTTCTTAATATTATAAACTGTGTATCAGATTCTCTGAATTTCCAGCTTTTAGTTTAAAGAAAAGTAAGTCTCTAGCCCCTTTCATTGTAGAGGTATAAGTATGAAAGGCATTTCTGCAATTAAAGGGGCTTTTTATTATTATTATTAATTCGATTTGATAAACCGCCCTACCCCCGAAGGGCTCAGGGCGGTGTACAGCAAAACAACAACAAACATAATAAAACAAATCGAATAACCCCAGTTAAAAATACAAAACCTTAAAACAATTGCAACAGCGTCCTTCAATAAATAGTTAATAATTCATAATAAGGCTTGAAACTTTTTGCAGAATAAAAGTTGGAAATTCAGAGAACCTGATACATAGCTGATATTGAAAACAGTATTCAAGTGCTACCTTTAAAAAGCCCCATTTACCATTGTATTGTATTGGCAGTTAGAGTTGCAAAATGAAAACTGCGAACATTTCTGTGCCAGAAAGAAGAAGAGTTTTGGATTTATACCCCACATTTTCTCTCCAATAAGGAGACTCAAGGTGGCCTACAAGCTCCTTTTCCTTCCTCTCCCTCACAACAGTGAAGTTGGTGGGGCTGAGAGAGTTCTGAGAGAACTGTGACTACCCCAAGATCACCCATGCAGGAATGTAGGAGTGCTGAAACACATCTGGTTCACCAGATAAGCCTCATCCACTCATGTGGAGGAGTGGGGAATCAAACCCGGTTCTCCAGATTAGAATCCACCTGCTCTTAACCACTACACCACCTTCAAAAGCATGTTTGTCTCTAGGCGTGTGCAGTGTGGGATCTTTTTCTCCTTGCTGGAGGTAAAGAAAGTGGTCAGGACATGTTTTCCAGGGTTTTCGTTGTGATCACTTCTCAAATCCCCAGTGGCTTTTTACTCGTACTGTGAGGATGTTGGGAAATGTTTCAAAACCCACACTGCATTGCAAGGTGAGATCAGTGTTGTGTGAAAAGGCTGTTCAAAGGCAGAACAAGAGGACCGATGGGCATGTCTGAACATTTCAAAGTGGATTTTATCTCACAAAACTCACTTATTATGTAACTCCTTGGGAAACTGGCATTCAAGAGAACGTGTTGTTCCACAGTTGCAGCGTTAGAAGCTGAGTTGTCTGTCTCTGTTCTTGCCAAAAGACTCCTGAAAACTTGTGTGTTTATTCTCAGCCGTGGAAGAATTCTGTGGCCTTCCACAAACTCCCACGCTTTTGTCACATGCCTCTTGCTAAGACTGCAGGGCAGGGCAGGGACCTTTTCCCTTTTGTATTTTGAGCAGCTCCTGGTCTGGTGCAGAGCGTCTGTACATAAAAACAGTGGCCAGGCAGCACATAAGAACATAAGAACATAAGCATAAGCATAAGCATTTTATTGTCATTGTGCACGCACAACGAAATTTACAGCAGCATTCCTCGATGCACACAATTTCAGACTCATACATCATCCTCACTTTCCCCTTCCTCCACCCATCCCTACACAGCCCCAAATACATCAATATGAAGCAGCGGAGTTTAGCATAGCCACAGCTCTAGAGTAGAAGCTGTCTCTAAGCCTCTTTGTCCTAGTTCTGAGGGCCCTGTATCGTCTGCCAGATGGTAACAGTTTAAAAAGAGAGTGTGCTGGATGAGACGGGTCCCTCAGAATATTTTGGGCTTTCTTTAGGCTTCGGGAATTATAGATTTCTTCCAAGGAGGGAAGAGGGCAGCCGATAATCCTTTGTGCAGTAGTGATCACCCTTTGGGGCGCCTTCCTATTCGCCACTGTGCAACTGGAGAACCATACACAGATGCAGTAGGTTAGGACACTCTCTATAGCACAGCGGTAAAAGGACACCAGAAGTTTTCCATCTAGTTGTTGCTTCCTTAAAAGTCTCAGAAAGTACAGTCTTTGCTGGGCTTTCTTAACCACCGCGGCAGTCTGTACGCCCCAGGTCAAGTCCTCTTTAATCATAACGCCCAGAAACATAAGAACAAGCCAGCTGGATCAGACCAAAGTCCATCTAGTTCAGCTATCTGCTACTCGCAGTGGCCCACCAGGTGCCTTTGGGAGCTCACATGTAGGATGTGAACGCAATGGCCTTCTGCGGCTGTTGCTCCCGATCACCTGGTCTGTTAAGGCATTTGCAATCTCAGATCAAGGAGGATCAAGATTGGTAGCCATAAATCGACTTCTCCTCCATCAATCTGTCCAAGCCCCTTTTAAAGCTATCCACGTTAGTGGCCATCACCACCTCCTGCCGCAGCATATTCCAAACACCAATCACACGTTGCGTGAAGAAGTGTTTCCTTTTATTAGTTCTAATTCTTCCCCCCAGCATTTTCAATGGATGCCCCCTGGTTCTAGTATTGTGAGAAGTTGAAGGCTTTCACGGCCGGAATCACTGGGGTGTTGTGGGGTTTCCAGGCTGTGTGGCCGTGTTCCAGTAGCATTCTCTCCTGAAGATGCAGGCAAAACATCAGGAAAAAATGCTACCGGAACACAGCCATGCAGCCCGGAAACCCCACAACACCCCAGTTGCTGGACACTCTGTGAGTGAGAAAGGGGGGCATAGCCTGATTTTCACAGGGATATAAGAAAGCTGCGCTGTTTCCTTCTGCTTTCCAGGCACAGTATTCCCATCATGTGATCCAGGAAATCCTGAGGCACCTGGATTATCGCAAGCGAGATGCTCCCCGTGTCCGAGCCGGCATCATTCAGGTCCTTTTGGAGACGATCGCCATTGCTGCTAAAGGATCTATCGGTGAGCTTAGTTCTGGGGTCCCCAGTCTTTTTGAGCTTGTGGGCCCATTTGGAATTCTGACACTGCGTGGTGGGTGCAGCCACAACATGGCTGCCACAAAATGGCTGCTGCGGGAGGTGGAGCCACTCATAAAATGGCAGCTGCAGCTTATCTCCGTGGTGGCGAACCTTTGGCACTCCAAATGTTATGGACTACAATTCCCATCAGCCCCTGCCAGCACGGGCTGATGGGAATTGTAGTCCATAACATCTGGAGTGCCAAAGGTTCGCCACCACTGGCTTACCTTCAGCCAGACAGTGAAGATCCTTGTTCTGTAGTGATGTCTGCTACCAAAGCAATGTTGTTTTTTAAATCTACCTATCCAGCTCAGAAAGGCTCACTTGGGTTTATCCGTTTTCTAAAAGCACTTGCTGGATACCAGGAAAGGTCTTGGGGGTTGGCAGGTGCCACATTGTTGGAGACTGTTCAGTTTGTTAAATGAATGTTACTTAAAACGTGGGAATGTTTGGGAATATGCTGCCACAGGTGTTTGGAATATGCTGCCACAGGAGGTGGTGATGGCCACTAACGTGGATAGCTTTAAAAGGGGCTTGGACAGATTTATGAAGTCGATTTATGGCTACCAATCTTGATCCTCTTTGATCTGAGATTGCAAATGCCGTAACAGTCCAGGTGCTCAGGAGCAACAGCCGCAGAAGGCCATTACTTTCACATCCTGCACGTGAGCTCCCAAAGGCACCTGGGGGGCCACTGCGAGTAGCAGAGAGCTGGACTAGATGGACTCTGGTCTGATCCAGCTGGCTTGTTCTTATGTTCTTATGAAGGGGTGATAGGCTGTGGAAATGAGCAGGAGAGACTGAGACATCCCCCTCCTCTGTGCATTTCTTTACCTGCATGCAAAATACTTGCCAGCCAGATCATCGGCTCCGTGTTTCCCTTCTACACTAATAGGCTTAGCTCTACAGGTCATTTATCCTTTCCAGAGTGTCATGACAGGAAACGTGAGCCACGAGCAGCCATTAGGAGGATTCCATCCTTTCCGGGTCAGGCATTCTTCAGGAAGTTATCACTGGCTGCCACTCAGGGCCTAATTAGCGATAATGGAGCTGGGAATAAAAGACAGGATCTGCAGGCTCCGGCCCTGAGAGAGAGGAGAGCCGTGGAAGCTTGGCAGGAAGTCAGGCTACACGAAGGACTGGTGAAAAGGCAAAGGCCGGACTTGACTGCCTAGGGCGCGGCGGGGATCCCGAGGCAAGAGGGAGAACGACTGCATGGAGTAAATGGCGCTTCGGGATGAGGGTGTTTGTGACGATGGAGCTCTGTGTCCAGCGGCCATGAGGGACGCTCCAGGCACCGGATACCCAGAGGGTAAGGCGGATGCCCACATTTTTTTAAAGGGCAGAAATGGCAGGTAGAAGAGCAGGCTGCCCCCCGCGTGGCCAACGAGGCAGACAAGGCTGGCTGGATTTATTTATTTTATTTATTTTATTTATTGTTTCGATTTCTATAGCGCCCGATCCCTGAAGGGCTCCGGGCGGTGAATAACAATGTCAAACAAGGAGCGAATCATACATAAGAGAACAAATACATAGGCTCCAT
The DNA here is from genome assembly GCF_021028975.2 of Sphaerodactylus townsendi. Taxonomy (NCBI): domain Eukaryota; kingdom Metazoa; phylum Chordata; class Lepidosauria; order Squamata; family Sphaerodactylidae; genus Sphaerodactylus; species Sphaerodactylus townsendi. Next base: position 1,802,106 of record NW_025950352.1, on the reverse strand, counting down.
CCAATTAAAAGCAATAAAATATCTTAAAACTTCTTAAAACAGTGGTTAATAATTAGTGAATAAATAAATAAATAAGCAAATAAGCAAGAGGCATCCAAAGGACCCCAATTTAAAACCTACCCCCGGAAAGGGAGCGGCCCCTCAATATGAGGGGGAGGGGGCTGATGGAACAACACAAGGCAAAGAGCAGAGAGCAGAGAACAAGGAGGGGGCATTTATTTTGCTGATCCGTTTTCTAACGTTGTGTTTTGTCAAATTCTAAGCGGTGGAAATGCTCTTACAGTTCTTCCAGCTGGTATGATTGTCAGTCGGGTGGGATGAAGGTGACGGTTTGTGTCTGGCCCACGTAGCGTTCTGTTCTAACCCACAGCCTTTTTTGCCCCCGAGTCAGAACTCTGCACCCCAGGAGAGCTGCTTCCAGGCAGAATGCTTTGGGGTGGGGGTCCCGGGGGGTGGGATGTATCTTCATTGTACCCCTTTGAGCAACTGTTGTGTATTTTCTCACTTTGGGTGTTTCTGGGCTCTGGTTGATTCAACGCTGCCTTCGATGGTTGTGTCTCTGTGGAATTTCTCTCCCATCTTTAAATGAAGACCCAAGACTCAGGCGTCCCACCAAACCATGACTAAGGAAACTTGTGACTGCAGTGGGACGCCTGAAGTTACAGCTCCTGGTTTGCCATAGATGCAGGAGCAAAAACTACCAGACCACGGCCACACAGCCCAGAAAACCCCCAACAGCCAGTCGTCACTGTTAGTTTAAATTGTGGCTTCATTTAAAGCAGTGGTTCCCAAACTTATTTGGCCTACCGCCCCCTTTCCAGAAAAAATATTACTTAGCGCCCCCTGGAAATTAATTTTTTAAAATGTTTAATAGCAATTAAATGGAAAGATATATGTATTAATGTTTCTACCTGTGGCCTTCACCGTCCCCCTGGATCGCTGCAGCGCCCACCAGGGGGCGGTGGCGCCCACTTTGGGAATCACTGATTTAAAGTCTGAACAGATCCTATGTTTGTCAGCAGCGTTACTGGAAGGTTGGAGAGCTGTGAGGGGCTGTGGTTCAGTGGTAGATCATCTGCTTGGCACACAGAAGGCCCCAGGTTCGATCCCTGGCTTTTCTAGCCGAAAGAATCAGGCAGTAGGGGCCATGAAAGGCCACCCTCTGCCTGAGAACCCCAGAGAGCCACTGGCGCTGACCTTGATGGAGCCAGGGTCTGAGTCAGTGGAAGGCAACTTCAGGGGAGCCCCACCTCCCAACAGGGCATCCTCCACGCAGCACAGTGTGGGAATCACAGAGCTAACCCCAAGGCAGCGTGCCGTGTTGCCTGATATCCCCACTTGGATCCTCTGTGGCATTTGAAGGGGCCCATCTCTTGCGTAGCAGAGAACTGCTGCTCCAGTGGTGTCTCTTTCATCTGTCCAAATATTGCTGGCTCAGGTTGTAGTGGCATAGGAGGTTAAGAGCTCGTGTATCTAATCTGGAGGAACCGGGTTTGATTCCCAGCTCTGCCGCCTGAGCTGTGGAGGCTTATCTGGGGAATTCAGATTAGCCTGTACACTCCCACACACGCCAGCTGGGTGACCTTGGGCTAGTCACAGCTTCTCGGAGCTCTCTCAGCCCCACCCACCTCACAGGGTGTTTGTTGTGAGGGGGGAAGGCCAAGGAGATTGTCAGCCCCATTGAGTCTCCTGCAGGAGAGAAAGGGGGGATATAAATCCAAACTCTTCTTCTCTTCTTCTTTGTGTGATCTGTTTTGCCCTGGTCAAACTGCCTGCGATCATCAGGTGACGGGCGTGTGCTTCTGTCTGGTTGAAGCGGTTCACTTATTCCCAGGTATTCAGGCCCCTGAAGGAGCTGGAAAATGAATTTGCTTCTGCTTCCGCCTCTCGGTGCCATCGCAGGCCTTCGTCCTCAGAGAGCCTTCTGCCCCAGCCCCGCAGACTGTTCAGGCAAGGTAGCTCTGACTGCTGATTTGCTCACCTGTTGTACAGGCCCCACCGTCCTGGAGGTCTTCAACACTCTGCTGAAACACCTGAGCTTGAGCGTGGATTTTGAACTGGGCGCTCAGTCCGGCTCCAGTGGCAGCGTCGACATTCGCTCGAAGGAGTGTGAGGAGAAGATTGTCCAGAATGCCATCATTCAAACCATTGGTGAGTTGAAGTGGATGAATTTTAACATGATACAAATTCCCACTTCCTGTTTGTTTGCTTGCTTGCTTGCTTGCTTGTTTGTGTGCTTGTTTGCTTGCTTGCTTGCTTGTTTGTTTGTTTGTATCCCGCCCAATCCCCGAAGGGCTCTTATTATTATTATTGAATTTTCATCAAATCCTTCTGCCCGGGGAATTGGAATGGCTACAGGGACTGAGGCAGGTGCTGCCAGCAAAGTGACTGTTTTGCTAGAGATTTGTTTGTTTGTTTGTTTAATTCGATTTGTATGCCACCCTCCCCTCAAGGGCTCAGAGCGACTTACAGTAGTAAGTAATGTATAAAATTGATAAATAAACAGTCAACAATTAAAACAGTTAAGACAAATAAGACAACAGTTAAGAGGCTTAGAGACAGCTTCTACTCTAGAGCTGTGGCGATGCTGAACTCCGCGGCTTCGTGTGGATGTGTTTGGGGCTGTGTAGGGATGGGTGGAAGAAGGGGAAAGTGGGGATGGGGTATGAGTCTGGAATTGTGTGCATCGAGGAATGCTGCTGTACATTTCGTTGTGCGTGCACAATGACAATAAAATGCTTATGCTTAATTGAAACTATTATAATAATTAAAATGCAACCTAGTCTAATTAAAATACATTTAAATTAAAATCAACTAAAACTTACTTTCAAATCAGAGTTAAAATAAGAGTGGCATTTAAAGCAGAGAGGGAGTTAGGATTTGGGCAGGCGACAAGTGCAATTGAAAGGAGATAATTACAGTTTCCTTTTGTTTTGGCCTCAACCAAAAGCCTGGCAGAACAGCTCTGCCTTACAGGCCCTGCTGAATTGCATCCAATCCCACAGGGCCCTGATGTCAGGTGGCAGAGCATTCCACCAGGTAGGAGCCAGGGCTGAAAAAGCCCTGGTCCTGGCTGAGGCCAATTTGATAATAGTAGGACCAGGGATCACCAGGAGGTTCGCAGTTGCTGACCTCAAGTTTGCTTGGGGGACATAAGTATAAGCATTTATTGTCATTGTGCACGCACAACGAAATTCACAGCAGCATTCCTCGATGCACACAATTTCAGACTCATACCCCGTCCTCACTTTCCCCTTCCTCCACCCATCCCTACACAGCCCCAAACACATCACCACGAAGCCGTGGAGTTCAGCATCGCCACAGCTCTAGAGTAGAAGCTGTCTCTAAGCCTCTTGGTCCTAGTTTTGATAGACCTGTATCGTCTGCCGGATGGTAACAGTTCAAAAAGAGAGTGTGCTGGATGAGATGGGTCTCTCAGAATATTTTGGGCTTTCTTTAGGCTTCGGGAATTATAGAGTTCTTCCAAGGAGGGGAGAGGGCAGCCGATAATCCTCTGTGCAGTAGTGATCACCCTTCCTATCTGCCACTGTGCAACATACACAGATGCAGTAGGTTAAGACACTCTCCATAGCACAGCGGTAAAAAGACACCAGGAGTTTTCCATTCAGTTGTTGTTTCCTTAAAAGTCTCAGATAGTACAGTCTTTGCTGGGCCTTCTTAACCACCCTAATGCAGTCCTGTACTCCAGGTCAAGTCCTTCGCGATATAATCAAGTAACTTCAGAAATTTAAAAAAACTTGCCAATTCCCAGCTCTACTTCTGATCCTCCATTTATAAAGGTCAAAGGGCTGAATTCCCTCTGAGCTATTTCAGCCCTTCTATAGTCCACTATAAGCTCTTTTGTCTTGTTAGTATTAAGAACCAGGTTGTTTTCCCTGCACCATGAGAGCAATCGGTCCACCTCACTCCAATAGGCAGACTCATCCCCTCCAGAGATGAGCCCCACCACCGTTGTGTCATCGGCAAATTTGATAATGGTGTTATTATGATAGACAGGAGTACAATCATATGTATAAAGGGTGAACAATAAAGGACTCAACACACAGCCCTGTGGCGTTCCCATATTTAGAGTAAGAACTGAGGAAACCCGATTTCCCAGTCTAACCCTCTGGGAATGTCCTCTAACCCTCTGGGACATATGGGATAATGCAGGAAGGCAAGATAACTGAGACAGGATACCTTCCGTTTTTGAATTCTCTTCCTTCCTGTCATGTAGGATTCTTCGGAAGCAACCTCCCAGATTACCAGCGGTCTGAGATCATGATGTTCATTATGGGGAAGGTCCCTGTGTTTGGGATGACAGCTCCCAGCCCAGAAAACAGCCAACTTGGGTTTGTATTTTTCCCCTGCCAACTGCTGCTGCTGTTAAAAGTGTTGTTAATTATTACTGTCATTTATATTTGTGGCATTCATTAATGCTCACGGTACTTTACATGGTCACGTATGGAAAAAGACAGGTCTCCACCCAAGAAGAAGAAGAAGAAGAGTTTGGATTTATATCCCCCCCCCCCTTTCTCTCCTGCAGGAGACTCAAAGGGGCTCACAATCGCCTTGCACTTCCCCCCTCACAACAAACACCCTCTGAGGGAGGTGGGGCTGAGAGAGCTCCGAGAAGCTGTGACTAGCCCAAGGTCACCCAGCTGGCGTGTGTGGGAGTGTACAGGCTAATCTGAATTCCCCAGATAAGCCTCCACAGCTCAGGCAGCAGAGCGGGGAATCAAACCCGGTTCCTCGAGATTAGATACACGAGCTCTTAACCTCATACGCCACTGATGGTTGGGAAATGGAAGAAAATTGGAAATTGGAGTTGGGTGTGTGGGTGCTTTGGTGTTCCCTCAGAGAGAAGGATTTAAGCTGCAGACCTCAGGAACACTGCAGGGTTTTTGGACAAATTTGAAGGTAGAAGGGGTGGGTGGGGTATGTTTTTGGGAGTGGGAGACTTCAGGGCAGAGGTGTCCAACTCTGGCGCTTCAGATGTTCATGGACTACATGAACATCTAAGGCAGGGGTAGGGAACCTTTAACACTCAAAGAGCTATTTGGACCCGTTTTCCATGGGAAAAGAAAACACTTGGAGCCGCAAATAATTTTTTACATTTAAAATAAAGATAATACTGTATATATTGGGCATTTTAACCTTTTACTCTGCTCATTCTGAGAAGCGCATGGATGCGTTCGCCCTGCTGCCTGCAGGGCGGGAGCAAGGAAGATGGGAGGCTCAGACCCATTCCGGCTCGGCCTGCGCCCGGCTGCCGGGAAAGTCCACCCGCCCCGCTCAGCAGCGGGGAGGCAGGTGAGGAGAGGAACCCCAGTGCGGCCCAGCCCTGCAAATGCCTGCAGAGGCGAGGTAGAGATGGGAGCCAGCTGGCTCGAGCTCATGGGAGCCGCACTGGTGTGCAAGGGCAGAAGTGCCGCATGCGGCTCTCGAGCCGCAGGTTCCCTACCCCTGATCTAAGGTAACTGGGGTGTGGGGGGGTGGAGCAGGTGTTGCCCCAAGTGCCATTTCCCCCTTCCCTTCCCTCCACGCCTCTGCCCCCCGTCCAGGTACAGACCACCCCAGCCCTGCGGAGAGCTGCACCTCTGCCTTCCCATCAGACCCTGGAACTTCCCCCATTGTAGTTTTGCTCCCACTGTGCCCTCTTTCAGATAAGCGTGCTTTGGCCAGCCTGCCTTGCGGGTATCTGTGCTGCAAGACAGGCTAGTGTGAGAAACAGGCTGTTCGGGACGGAGTGAGCGACTCGCTGCAGGGTAGCGGTCATTTCTAGCCTGCCGGGCCAGTCAAGATGCCGTCAAAGCATACTCTGTGTCTGGGGGTGACCTGGGACCTTGAGCGATTTTCTGTGGTTCCATTCCAAGTTAAATTCCCCCCCCCCATTTCTCCCCCCACAGGGATTTGGGGACCAGGAGGATCCAGATAATGCTGCTGCGCTCTTTGCTTATGGTAAGCCTCTGCGGTCGGGATCAGGTGTTTGGGGAACGCATGCAAAGACTTGGCAGTATGTTCAGACTTTGGTTAGCCAGAGAGGAGTAAAGGGTTAAGCCAAAATCACTCCAAGGTTTGGAGAGGGGGGGGCACAAGGGAGCTCCTTCTCCTTCAACCCTGACCCTGGAACCTGAGGGCACCCAGCGAAGCTGATGGACAAGTAGATCCAGGATGGACAAAATAGGTTTTTTCACACAACTCACCTGTACTTAGTGGCTCACAGCTACGGGTTGCAGAAATGAAATTAAATACCTGGCACACGTATGCCCTGTGGATTTTTCTGTTAGCCATGGTGGGTAAGTGGAACCTCCATGTTCATGGGCAGTATGTCTCTGTGGGAGAGGGAAGGGTACCACCAGTGGAGGAGGACTCTTGCCATTGGCCCGTTGGAGGTCTGTGGTGAGTTTCCTGGAGGCATTGGCGCAGCCCCTCTTGGAGGTGGGATGCTGGTCAATTGGCCATACTGGCATGGAGCTGATGGGAATTGTAGTCCATAACATCTGGAGTGCCAAAGGTTCGCCACCACTGGTCTAGATGCTTTGGGCTGAGCTAGCAGGATCCGGCTTCTTCTCCAATTTCACGTATCTCTGTCTTTGCCCTGTTCCCCCCCACCCCACTCCCACCCGCCCTATGTAGGTTCTGAGTGCTGTGAGTTATGGGAGTAATTGTTAGGGTTACAATTGTGTATTGATTGTTTAATATTTTTTTGAGTTGTTAGCTGCCCAGAGCCTTTGGTTGGGAAAGTGCAGGATATAAATCTAATAGAATAAATAAATAATACTCAAGACTTGCACACTGTGTTGTTGCGTGCCTCCCCTGGTCCTACACACAGGTAGAATATCATGTATGAGGTGGGGGTGTACGTAGTCGGCCATTGCACCAAAGGAATGGCAGGATTGGGGTGTCACGTGGCCTATCAGCAGCGGGGAGATGTTGGTGAAGTGAAGGCTTCTTGGTGCTACGCTGTGATTCCCACATTCCAGGAGGCAGGGTGCATGCCCACTTCGCAGTAGGCCTTCAGTTAATTCAGGCAGCTGCTGATCGAATATATTGCGCATCCAAGAGGCCTGCAGTGGTACTTTAGCTTGGACCCCAATCCTCAGGTCACCTCTGGCTACAATGCCAAGAGCATCTCAACGGTCCTCTCGGGCCCTTTCCTCGATCCCCTGTTGTCTTCATCGCTTATGGAAGACTGTGAGCTTCGGCAGCTGGTCCTGGAAGTGCTGCACAACCTTATCGATCGGCATGACAACCGTGCAAAGCTTAGAGGAATAAGGTATGGTTCCCTGGAGTAAACCCAGTCTTTGTGCGAGACTCAGGTGGCTGTCAACATTTTCTACCCATGCATAATTTTATAGACTTCAATCATATCCCCCCTCAGACGTCTTCTCTCCAAACTAAACAGTCCCAAATGCTGCAGCCTCACCTCATAAGGAAGATGCTCCAGTCCTTCAATCATCCTCGTTGCCCTTCTCTGCACTTTTTCTGTCTCTTCGATATCCTTTTTGAGATGTGGCGACCAGAACTGGACACAGGACTCCAAGTGCGGTCGCACCACTGCTTTATAGAAGGGCATGACAATCCTTGCAGTTTTATTATCAACTCCTTTTCTAATTATCCCCAGCATAGAGTTTGCCTTTTTCCTTTTGCCACGTGTTCCTCCTGTGTTCCACCTGGTGCTTTTGAACAAGAGAAATAGAATTGATGTCATTGTGGTGGTGGTGGTGGTGATAATGATGATGAAGAGGAGAAAGAGGAGTTTGGATTTATATATCCCCTTTCTGTCCTGTAAGGAGACTCAAAGAGGCTTACAAACTCCTTTCCCTTCCCCCCTCACAACAAACACCCTATGAGGTGGGTGGGGCTGAGAGAGCCCAAAAGAACTCTGACTAGCCCAAGGTCACCCAGCTGGTGTGTGTTGGAGTGCACAAGCTAATCTGAATTCCCAGATAAGCCTCCACAGCTCAAGTGGCAGAGTGGGGAATCAAACCCGGTTCCTCCGGATTAGAGTCCACCTGCTCTTAACCACTGCACCACTGCTGCTCCTATTGATGGCACTTTGCTCTATATCTCTAGGTAAAGAGTTATTTATTTGAACTGCACCCTGCGTTCTTGGCCTTTGCTTCTGAGTTAAATATAAAATAATAAATGCACTTAGAATAATGAGATAAAACCTGAGCATGGCATGAAAGCAAAGCATTTATCTGTGTAGGACCGTGGTGGCGAAAGGTTCGCCACCACTGGTGTAGGATATATGCAACATAATTTGGGCCCAACATAAAAATATCCAGGGACCCAAGCGCAGGCCAGGGATGGGGTGGGGGAACACATCACAAGGCCTGGGGTCAGCGTAGGATTGCTTCTCCCTAGAACCCCAAGCTCAACCGGTTTGGCACCAGACAACTTTTGGGGGCGGGGGGGTTCCACAGTGGAGGTGTCGTGCGATAGAAAGCCCGTGGATTATGCATTTGTTCCCTTTTCTAGAATAATACCAGACGTGTCAGATCTGAAGATAAAGCGAGATAAGATTTCGCGGCAAGACGTGAGCTTCATGAAGAAGGTACCTGCAAGAAGAAGGAAGATATTCTGGGGAGGGTAACTTCTCCCACTCCATCAACCCAGGCGGGACCATATAACTTAGACAGAGTTGTCATTACATGACATGATGTTTAGATATTTGAAGGGATGTCATGTTGGTGAGGGAGCAAGCTTGTTTTGTGCTGCTCCAGAGACCAGGACCAGGAGTCATGGGTTGTTGTTGTTGTTTGTTTGTTTGTTTGTCTGTTTATTTAATATACCGCCCTCCCCCTGAGGGCTCAGGGCAGTTTACAACAAGGTTAAAACATACATTAAAACATAATTTAAATATTAATTACATAAAAACAGAACCCATTTAAAAATGTGGATGAGCTGGCTACAGCCCCCTCTCCCGTGCCCTCACAGTGCCCTACGGGAGGCCCAGATGAGACACCTGCGGTAGATGTGTTTTTTAGCAACAGGCTGGCCAAGCATGCCTGGCCCGATGAACAGAGGTCCGATCTTGCAGGCCCTCTTCGCCTTGGAAACTCTATGAAGTCCCACTTGGGAGGACCCTGAGGTCGTCTCCCTAGGTAGCCTGTTCCACCAGGTCTGGGCCAGGGCTGAAAAGGCCCCGCCCCTTGTCGAGGCCAGCCTGATCATTTTTGGGCCAGGGGATCCATGAGGTAAGATCCTCTCCTCCGAGGAAGCCGGAGGGGCCTCACCGAGACAATATGGGAGAGAAGCCGGTCCACCTCAGGTATGCAGGTCCGAGTCCGCGAACAGTGAAGGGAAAAGGTTCAAGGTGAAGGAAAAGAGATTCCACCTAAACATCAGGAAGAACCTCCTGTCAGGGCTGTTTGACAGTGGAATTACCTGCCTCGGAGTGTGGTGGCGTCTCCTCCTTTGGAGCAGTAAATCAATATAAAGAGAGGCTGGACGGCCACCTGTCAGGAGTGCTTTGATTGTGTGTTCCTTCACAGCATGGGCTTGGACTTGCTGGCCCTGGGGGTCTCTTCCAACTCTATGATTCTATGATCCTTCCAGTCGGAGAAGGAGGGAGGCCGTGGCTCAGTGGCAGGGCGTCTCCTTGGCCAGCAGCTTCAATCCCTAGCTAGCATCTCTGCTAAGAATCAGGCAGGAGGTCATGTGGAAGATCTCAGCCTGAGGCCCTGGAGTGCTGCTGCCGGCCAGCGTAGAGTTGACAGTGCAGAACTTTGCGGGCCGATGGTCTGCTTCATTGTGAGGCAGTTTTCTGAGTATTGTCGAAGGCTTTCACGGCCGGAATCACTTGGGTGCTGTGTGGTTTCCGGGCTGTATGGCCATGTTCTAGCAGCATTCTCTCCATAGGAGAGAATGCTGCTAGAAAATACCGACCATAATGAGCTCCGAAACCACAACCAGGCTCTAACATAAAGATTTCTGGAATATCTGCCGCCAGCTCCTGCATTTATTTATTTATTAAATTTATAGGCTGCCTCATCCCGAAGGGGCTCAGAGTAGGCGGCTCACAACATATGAACTGTTTTCAGAACAGTAAATCAATATAACATAAAATCTAAATCATTAAAATTCAGCAGCAATTAAAACAATAAATACAGATTAAACAACAAGGTTGTGTAAACACACACACACAGAGGCTGCTCTCAGTTCTGGTCTTGCGTGTTCCACACTGAGGAGGCAAAAAGGGAAATGTTTTGTTTGTGGCCCCTCCCAGATCTTTTCCTTTCCCAGTGCTCAGGTGGGGAACCTGTCAGGCAGTGGCATATCTGCCAGAGGGACATGCTTCACAATGCCCTCATTCTCTGAACCGACTTGCACAGCCCTCCTCTATGGTCACTGACAAGCTCACTGGGCGGTGGTTCTGGGCAGCCTGGGATCACATGGGACCCACACCAAGCTCCCAGCCCAGCTATGCCAGGAGTCTGCTGCAGGCCCACCGGGTGCCCCCCACGTGATCTAAAGGGGGGTGCCCGGGGTCGGTTAGGTCACGTGGGGGGCACCCAGTGGGCCTGCAGCAGACTCCCGGCGTAGCTGGGCTGGAAGCTTGCTGCGGGCCCGCTGGGTGTCGCCCCATGTGATCCCAAGCTTCCCAGGACCACCGCTGCTGGCTAAGGTAAGTGGGGTGCAGGGGTAGGGGCACCTGGAGCAGGTGTTGCCCCGGGCTCCATTTCCACCTGGCCCGCCTCTGCTGTGAAGCCTCTGCTCCTAACGGGTGCTAGTGACGGTCAGCTGCTGCCGCGCTGCATGACTTTTGCTTCTCCTCCACAGCACGGCCAGCAACTGTACAGGCACATCTACTTGGGCTGCAAAGAAGACAACGTGCACCAGAACTTTGAGCTGCTCTACACGACTCTTGCGCTGATAACCATCGAGCTGGCCAACGAGGAGGTGGTCACAGACCTCATCCGCACAGCCATTCTGCCCACTTGCAGGTAAGGTGTGAGGTGACGGAGACGAGGCAGGTTGGCATTAATGTTTTCTCTGCGAGAAGTGAAGGTCCAGTGGTGGGATCAAAAATTTTAGTAACCGGGTTCCCATGGTGGTGGTGAGATTCAAAACAGTGGCGTGGCCTTCCAATGGGAAGTGCGAACGCTTGATGAAGCGGCGAGTCGGCATTCCAAGTGGGGGCATTAATACTTTCTCTGTTACTGTAAAAAAACTCTTACTGTAAAAAAAAAGTTTCTAATTTCCAGCTGGTATATTTCTCTCCATAATTTAAACTCACTATAAGCAAGTCCCTACTCGCTCTACTGCCAACAGAAGCGACTTCTCCTCTAATTGACTGCCCTGCTCAAATGCTTTAATACTTTCAAATGCTTAATTTTTGTTTCTAGAAATCAAAGAAGAAGGAGACTTTCCTTAAACAAGGAACTTTACCATATTTCTAAAACATGTTTTTAAAACAGCCCAACAGGGAGAATTATCCCGTTTTCTACCTTCGCTAACCAGCCACATAGGAAACAACAGGACTTTTTGATTTTTGGACCTAATGGAATTTCTAACGGAAAAGCAGACCCAATTAGTAACCCCCTCTCGGCACACACAAATAATTAGTAACCCACTCTCGGGAACCGGTGAGAACCTGCTGGATCCCACCTCTGAGTGAGTCCCAGAAGCCGCGCAGCGCACATTTGGGCCGGGTCGCACAGCTCACTTGTTTGCTATCTTCTTTGGTACCCTAGGATCTGGCCATCCTGAATGAGGACAACTTGCCGATGTTCAACCGGTGCAGCGTCATGGCGCTGGTCGCCGCGTACCTCAACTTCCTGAGTCAGATGATCGCTGTGCCGGCCTTCTGCCAGCATGTCAGCAAGGTGTGTTGGAGTCGGTTGTGCCTTTCAGCCACCCGAGAGCGATCCACTTGTTCCTATTCTCCAGACACCTGGTGTGGGGAGGGGAGACTGTTCAATTGTTCAATGTCGAAGGCTTTCATGGCCGGAATCACTAGGGCAGTGGTGGCGAACCTATGGCACGGGTGCCAGAGGTGGCACTCAGAGCCTTCTCTGTGGGCACATGCAAACAGAGTTGTCCCCCCCCCCCCCCACACACACACATTTAGGCTGGCCTGGACCGCTGGGCTCGATTATAAGCATTAAACCTAAGATCTAGTTTTGGGGAAGCAGTGTAGGTAACCCTGTTTAGCACTGTTAAACCCCACTGATTTTCATGCAAAGAACTAAAGCGTGATCCTTTACCTGGGAGTAAGCTTGGTTGCTGGCAATGAGGCTTGCTTCTGAGTAAACCCTCCTAGGGTTGTGATTTACCCATTGGAAGAGTTGCACGGTTGCTTCAAAGCAAAGCCACCGACTACCACCAAGCTTACTCCCAAGTAACGTACACCTCAGAGCCAACCGTTTTTTCTAAACTAAAACCTCAGTATTCAGGTTTAATAACTGTGTTGGCACTTTGCGATAAATAAGTGGGTTTGGAGTTACAACTTGGGCACTCGGTCTTGAAAAGGTTTGCCATCACTGCATTAGGGTGTTGTGGGTTTTCCGGGTTGTATGATCATGTTCCGGTAGCTCTCTCCTGATGTTTCGCCTGCATCTGTGGCTGGCGTCTTCAGAAGATCTCTCTGAAGAGATCCTGGGCCGCCCTCGATCACAGGATATTAATATTTGACCAGGCACCCCATTTACATTTGGCAAGATATGTTGTTTGCAATTTCCCTGCAAGCAGGGACAGATCTAACTCTGTGAGCCCTGTGCCGTTTTGTTCAATTAATGGATTCTTTTTCAGGTCATTGAAACTAGAACCGTGGAAAGTCCGTACTTCTTGCCAGAAACTGTATTCCGAGACAAGTGCAGGTACAGGATGGCTCAGCTGTAATTTTTTTTCTTGCTGGTAAAAAAGGAGACGCTATACATTGCAGTAAAACGGTGTCTCTTTCACAGAGGTGTGCTATATATAGCAGGAGACAGGAATTTAATACCCAAAGCAAGACAAAGTCTTCTGTGACTTTGGTGCTCCAGGAAATTAGTCAAAATCTATCCGGCTAGTTTCAGTCGCAGTGTTTCTTGAAGGCCAGGGCTATGGGGGCATTCTGTTTCCCAGCATCTCCCACCCCACAGCTCACTGAGAAAGATGCGCTGAAATTCACAGTTTTGGTCCCCTCTTTCCTCTTCTCCCATCTCCCTTTGGCATCTTTTTGACTAGCTCAGGGGTAGGGAACCTGTGGCTCGATAGCCGCATGCAGCTCTTCTGCCCTTGCACTGTGGCTCCTGCAGGCGAAGGCGTGCCCCCATCCCTTGCCGCCCTGCAGGTATTGCTGGAAGTGGTGCCTCTTGGCACCCACTGGCCGGCTGTCGGCTTGGCGTGGAGCTTCCCCTCTGCGCCTGCCCGCTTGAGTGGGGCGGTAACTCCCGATGGCAGTGTCGGCGAGGCTGAGCAGCTGGCTTCATCCTGCTTGCCGGAGGCTGTCCATGCGGCTTCTCAGGAATGAAAATGAGGAGTAAATGGTTAAAAAAACCCCTATATATATATAGTGTTATCTTTATTTTGAATGTCAAAAATTATTTGCGGCTCCAAGTGTTTTCTTTTCCCTTGGAAAATGGGTCCAAATGGCTCTTTGAGTGTTAAAGGTTTCCTACCCCTGGACTAGCTGGTTGCATTGTGCAGGGCAGAGGTGGGAATACAGTTGATTGACAGCACAAAGGATGTGGGAACGAGGCTCACCTTGCTTCCTCTCAGTCTCCCGTGGTGCTGAATTTCTCCCTGTCACCCTCTGGACAGCCTCCCCAAAGGCACGGCAAAAGGATGACAAGAGCCTGTACATTTCTTCCCTGATGGGCAAGATTTGCAGAATCGTTAGATTGCTTGGCCAGCTACAGCTGCCGGGCGGTTGTGTCTGTGCGATGCGTTCCTCGGAGTGACAGGTGAGTCATTGCACCCTTCTGATCTCCCCAGCCCGTCCGCGTGCCAGCCGAATCCTGAAGCGTCCTAGGTGGCTGCTCAGTCATCCAGCCTCCAGCCCTGAGAGCCTTGCGACTGCATTTTGAACAAGTTTTAATTTCCGGATCAGTGACAATGGTAGTCCAGCGTAGAGTGAGTTGCAGTGATCTAGCCTGGAGGTGACTGTGACATGGATGACTGCAGCGAGGTCAGATTGGGAGAGAGAGAGGGGGGGCCCACTGCCTAGCCTGGCGAAGGTGGAAAAACACTGTCTGGGCTTGGGTGCTGTGTGGTTTCCGGGCTGTCTGGCCGTGTTCTAGCAGCATTCTCTCCTGACGTTTCGCCTGCATCTGTGGCTGGCATCTTCAGAGGATCTGATGTTGGGAAAGCAAGTGGAGTATATATACCTGTTGGAGTGTCCAGGGTGGGTGAAGAAACATTATCTGTGAGTAACAAAGAAGACAGCCAGGTCAATAGGTGAGGGCATCTGAATAGAAGTATGAGTAACAATGAAGTCTATAGCATGGGAGTAACAATGGAGATAGCAAGGTCCATGAACATCTGGAGAGCCGCAGGTTGCAGACCCCAATCTAAACAATGGAGAGCATCAGAGGTGGAATCCAGTTGGCCCTCCATTGAAAGGATGAGTTGGGTGTCATCAGCATGCTGTTGGCACTGTAAACTGTAACTCCGTACCAGCTGGTCACATGAAGAAGTTCAATAACATCCGGGAAAGGATGGCTCCCTGTGGCACCCCACACCTGATGGGAGTCGCTTGGATACATTCCCCCCCCCCCCCCCCAGATATCACCTGCAGTCCCTGGCCCTGGAGGAAAGGTCATCTAAGCAGTTGTAAGTTCAATGCCTTTAGTATCTTGGCTCTACCACCTTGTCCTTAACTGGAGATGCCAGGGATTGAACTGGGGATGTTCAACTCCTCTATTGAGCCTCAGCCCCTCCCCGTACTGCTGGTCCGTCAAGGTCGGTATTGTCTACTCTGACTGGCCGCTTCTCTCCAGGGTTTCATGCAAAGGTCTTTCCCTTCACCGGCTACCTGGCCATTTAAACTTGAGATTCTGTCCGGGATTGAACCCGGGGCCTTCCGCGTGCCCTTCCGCGGGCCTTCCTCATGTGAAGCTGCCTGACTTTGAGACTGTCAATCCATCAGGGTCAGCCTTGCCTACTCAGACAGGCAGCGCCTCTCCAGGGTCTCGTGCAAAGATCTTTCCCATCCCCTACTGTCTGGCCCCTTTAAGTGGGGACGGAACCTAGGACAGTGATGGCGAACCTATGGCACGGGTGCCAGAGGTGGCACTGAGAGCCCTCTCTGTGGGCACGTGCAAACAGAGTGCCTCCCCCCCCCCCCCCCACACACACATCTAGGCTGGCCTGGGCTGCTGGGCTCGATTATTAGCATTAAACCTAAGACCTAGTTTTGGGGAAGCAGTGTAGCTAACCCTGTTAAGCGCTGTTAAACCCCACTGATTTTCATGCGAAGAAGCGCGATCCTTTACCTGGGAGTAAGCTCAGTTGCTGGCAATGGGGCTCGCTTCTGAGTAAACCCTCCTAGGGTCGTGATTCACCCGTTGGAAGAGTTGCATGGTTGCTTCAAAGCAAAGTCACCGACTACCACCAAGCTTACTCCTGAGTAACGCACACCTCGGAGCCAACCGTTTTTTCTAAACTGAAACCTCAGTATTCAGGTTAAATTGACGTGTTGGCACTTGGCAATATATAAGTGGGTTTTGGGGTTGCAGTTTGGGCACTCGGTCTCAAAAAGGTTCGCCATCACTGACCTAGGACCTTCCATGTGCCAAGGTGACGTTCCACCTCTGAGCCCTGCTCTCTTTCTCTTCCCCGCACTAGCCAGAAAAGCAGGTGTCACCTAAGTCCTTTTCACCTGGAGTTGCAGAGCAGTTTAAAGGGTAAAGATGCAGCTTTTAAGGGGCTGTAAACTGAGTCTGACTGCAGGCATTCCTTCTTTTCCTGGTCCCCTGGGAGCCTGGTAGTTGAATTACGTTGGAGCTTAGCTACTAGCCTGAAGCATTTTATTTATTTATTTATTAGATTTTTATACCGCCCTATCCCCGAGGGGCTCCGGGCAGTTTACAACAATAAACATAAAGTAACATAAAATGGCTAACTCTTTAAAAGCAGCGATAAAACAGTAAAAGCTAAATCTTATAAATACAATACAATAAAATACAATAAAAATACAATAATAAATATAAGTGACGTCCAGCAGCACGTTTGAGCAGATTTAAATGAGCGTGGAAAAGAACACAGGCGCTGAGCCAGGCTAGCAAAGGCAAAACGGGACAAACCCCCTCCCTTGTGCAAATATGAGGGTAGAGAGGAAGTAAGCACCACCGCATTTAAAAAATCAGCAGAGAGGTTGCTACCCCGCATCCCTCTCATGGGTGAAGGTGTGAGAAAATTGGTTTGGAAAATTAACTTGCTTTGTTTTGTTTTGTTCCAGTGGCTTTTCTGGAAGTAGCTTCTGGCTTCCATGCAAGTCAGAGCAGAGAAGGAATGCTGGTTTGGGGCAGTCAGGTGGTTTATTGACGTATTACAACAGCTTCGGGGCTGAAACGGGTCATAAAACTGAAGCTCTTGACTGCATTGTAAAGGCACTTGCTGGGCTTGGAAATTGAGGAGTAGCTGAGGCAGGCAAGATATTTTGCATGGTTGTCAGTAAAAGAAGAGGGGGGGTGTATGCATGAAAATGACCTAGTTGGGACTGGACTATCTCTTTTCACACTTCCACTTGTTCCTGTCCCTTATCTTGGGACAGGAGCATTGTCACCCTTTTGGAGGAGAGGCCATGCTGGTTCTTTGCATGCGCTCATGAGAACATAAGAACAAGCCAGCTGGATCAGACCAGAGTCCATCTAGTCCAGCTCTCTGCTACTCGCAGTGGCCCACCAGGTGCCATTGGGAGCTCACCTGCAGGATGTGAAAGCAATGGCCTTCTGCGGCTTTTGCTCCCGAGCACCTGGACTGTTAAGGCATTTGCAATCTCAGATCAAAGAGGATCAAGATTGGTAGCCAGAGATTGACTTCTCCTCCATAAATCTGTCCAAGCCCCTTTGAAAGCTATCCAGGTGAGTGGCCATCACCACCTCCTGTGGCAGCATATTCCAAACACCAATCACACGTTGCGTGAAGAAGTGTTTCCTTTTATTAGTCCTAATTCTTCCCCCCCAGCATTTTCAATGGATGCCCCCTGGTTCTAGTATTGTGAGAAAGAGAGAAAAATGTCTCTCTGTCCACATTTTCTACCCCATGCATAATTTTATAGACTTCAATCCTATCCCCCCTCAGCCGTCTCCTCTCCAAACTAAAGAGTCCCAAACGCTGCAGCCTCTCCTCACAAGGAAGGTGCTCCAGTCCCTCAATCATCCTCGTGGCCCTTCTCTGCACTTTTTCTATCTCTTCGATATCCTTTTTGAGGTGTGGCGACCAGAACTGAACACAGGACTCCAAGTGCGGTCGCACCACGGCTTTATATAAGGGCATGACAATCTTTGCAGTTTTGCAGTCAGTTCTA
The DNA here is from genome assembly GCF_021028975.2 of Sphaerodactylus townsendi. Taxonomy (NCBI): domain Eukaryota; kingdom Metazoa; phylum Chordata; class Lepidosauria; order Squamata; family Sphaerodactylidae; genus Sphaerodactylus; species Sphaerodactylus townsendi. The sequence continues at coordinate 1,784,642 of NW_025950352.1, read as the reverse complement.
TTGTGCCCACTGACACCTTTCCTGGTGCCAACCAAGTATTTTTAGAAAGTGGGTGTGGCGACCAGAACTGAACACAGTACCACATTAAGCATAAAGGCATTTAAGAGGGAACGCAGTCTCGGGCAGTTCCGGAGGGTGTGCTGCAGACCTCCAGCAACCAAATTGGGGAGGGGGGATGCTCAATGAGGTGTGATAGGGAGTGGGACATGGGCAGAAATTGCCACACCCTCTTGAGCGTAAGCGTGGTCGAAAAAACTTGAAATGCAGCCCAAATAGCCTGGCGTTGTGCCCAAACCGTGGGTTGACCCCAGCCAGACTTTTCCTGCAGCCTTGTCCAGGTTCCTTCTCCCTGCTATAGCTACTGCCATACGTGGCTTTTGTACACACAGATTCCACGATGCCTGGCATAGCTTGGGTTTTTTGTGATCAAAGAAAGCCTCTTTCGCCAGCGGAAAACCGCCCTTTGTCGTATTGATTCGGTGGCTGTGGCTAAAACAAAAGCCGTTACATATCTTTGGGGATCTAGCTAGAGAGCAACAGAGCTAACTCTGTTCTTTTGTCGGTCATCCCACAGAAACTGACATTCTTTGCCTGAAGCTGTCACTTTTGAAGCAGGCAAGTTCTTGATGCCCACCTTTAGGGTAGATGTAGGAATGAAACAGGGTTCTCCTGTTTCAGGCATGAAAATCTAGTCGCCAACGACTGCTTTAGTGCACCGTTGTCCAATGATGTGTGAAAACACTTGTCCCCCTGGAGGAACAGCTGCCAGAGAGCACGCAGTGTGGGGCTGGCTGGGTCACTAATGGTAGCCTTGAGTTTCAGTGGGAGGGAGCTGTAACAGCAGCCAGCTAATTGGCAGAGGCAGAAAGGCTTGTCAGTGGGATTTTTAAAGGGTCGGAAATGCTGACAATAAAAGCGCTGCTGCTTCCCCACCCCCCCCCCCCCCCCCGCACACACACACACACACACTCACCGCTGCTGAGACTTTGCCGTAAAGAGGGCACGCTGTCACCTCAAAAGGCCCTGCAGGATCTCTTCTCACAATTTTATTTAGACCGTTTCTGCCCCGCAGTTCTAATAAAGCCGTGCCTGAAAAGGAGCAGCAGTGGCGTAGGAGGTTAAGAGCTCGTGTATCTAATCTGGAGGAACCGGGTTTGATTCCCAGCTCTGCCGCCTGAGCTGTGGAGGCTTATCTGGGGAATTCAGATTAGCCCGTGCACTCCCACACACGCCAGCTGGGTGACCTTGGGCTAGTCACAGCTTCTCGGAGCTCTCTCAGCCCCACCTACCTCCCAGGGTGTTTGTTGTGAGGGGGGAAGGGCAAGGAGATTGTCAGCCCCTTTGAGTCCCCTGCAGGAGAGAAAGGGGGGATATAAATCCAAACTCCTCCTCCTCCTCCTCTTGTCATCTCCCTTGTTTGGCTGATGAGAATGACTGCCTGCTTTCCTGAAAGCCCCTCTAAGAGATGCCCTCATTAGTACCCCAAAACAAATAATCAAACTTGTCTCGGTGAACTCTTCTTGAAAGCACTGAACCTGGTGGCTGTGAGTTCCAGAGCAGCATCATGCACTAGAGGAAGACATGTTTTGGTCGTTTGGAATCAGAAGCAGGAGCTGGTCTGTGCATTCTCTCCAGCTCGCCATAATTCCTCCCACCACCAATCCATCTCTTTCAGTAGGAACCATAGAATCCAAGCTTATCCTCACAACAAGCCCGTGAAGTAGGTTAGGCTGAGAACATGTGACCAAACCATCATTATGGCGAGTCCTATCCACAACAACAACAAGCGTTTATTGGCATGCAAAACAGGACAAAATTTAGAAGTAAAACAAGATTAAAAAAACACAGTTAAAATTACTAATTTCCAGTATAAAATTTGCAACAGTCTCGCAAAAGAGCACATCAGAGCTGTTCAGGAGGTTGGGTATCTTGTAACACTCTTGCCACTGAGAACATTGCAAGAAAATAGAATTCATATACTTCATGCGTATCTGACCATATTTAGGGCATACAAACAGAGAATGGTCAAGTGTTTCAACTGTAACCAGATCACAAGAACAAACCCTTTTAGAACGTTCTATATTCTTAAATCTTCCCTCCAGGAGAGCTGATGGCAGCACATTACATCTTGCAGTAGCCAAGGCTCTCCTCTGGGTGGGATTAATCAGCAGACGAAGATATGCTGCCATAATTCCACGCTCGCATGGGATTAATAATGTAGTCGGGGAGCAGGGTGTCTTGGCTGCAAGAGTCAAATAATGAAAATCAAGATCCAAGAGCCTAGCGCAGTGATGGCGAACCTATGGCACGGGTGCCAGAGGTGGCACTCAAGAGCCCTCTCTGTGGGCAGCAGCACAAACAGAGTCCCCTCCTACACACATCTAGGGCTGGCCTGGGCCTCCGCTGGAAGCTTGATTATTAGCATTAAACCTAGAGTCCTAATTTTGGAGAAGCAGTGCTTAAGAGTAACCCTGTTAAGCTACTAAGTTAAACCCCACTGATTTTCATGCAAAGAACTAAAGCGCATGACCCTTTACCTGGGGAGTAAGAAACAAACCGCAATAGGGCTTGCTTCTCTGAGTAAACCTTCCTAGGGTTGTGATACACCCGTTGGAAGAGTTGCACGGTTGCTTCAAAGCAAAGCCACTGACTACAAAGCAAAGCCACCAAGCTTACTCCTGAGTAACGCACGCCTTGGAGCTAACCATTTTTTCTTAACTAAAACCTCAGTGTTCAGGTTAAATTGCCGTGTTGGCACTTCGTGATAAATAAGTGGGTTTTGGGTTGCAATTTGGGCACTTGGCCTCGAAAAGGTTCACCATCACTGGCTTAGAGCATAGTGCACTTTTCGGGCAGTGGGTTAGAGTGCTCGGTTCCAGAGAATTTCCACCTCAAGCCCGTTACAGGGGTTGGCCTTTTTCTACTGTGGGGCTTTGAGACTGGGCGGGGGTGGGGATTGGTGGGGCCTGGCCACAGTCCTCCTGGAGCCATCTCTCCTGTGGGTTGGTCAAGACAACCTGGCTCCTGGGCCATGTGAGAGGCTACTTTGGAAAGTGCCTTGGCTGCCTGCCAGCGTTGGCTGCTTCCTCCACGCAGCGATACATGCTTCAGAGAGCCAGCGTGGCGTAGTGGTTAAGAGCAGGTGCACTCTAATCTGGAGAACCGGGTTTGATTCCCTACTCTGCCACTTGAGCTGTCATAAGAACCTAAGAACAAGCCAGCTGGATCAGACCAGAGTCCATCTAGTCCAGCTCTCTGCTACTCGCAGTGGCCCACCAGGTGCCTTTGGGAGCTCACATGTAGGATGTGAAAGCAATGGCCTTCTGCAGCTGTTGCTCCCGATCACCTGGTCTGTTAAGGCATTTGCAATCTCAGATCAAAGAGGATCAAGATTGGTAGCCATAAATCGACTTCTCCTCCATAAATCTGTCCAAGCCCCTTTTAAAGCTGTCGAGGCTTATGTGGTGAACTAGATTAGCTGGTGCACTCCAACACACACCAGCTGGGTGACCTTAGGCTAGTCACAGTTCTTCGAAGCTCTCTCACCCCTCACAGGGTTTTTGTTGTGGGGGGGAAGGGAAAGGAGGTTATAAGCCACCTTGAGAGAAAGGGGGATATAAATCCAAACTCTTCTTCTTCTTCCTCTTCGTACAGCTGAGCAGGGTCGTGGCCTTGGCAATGGGAGAGGGCTCTTAAACAAGCCCTTCCGGTGGCCCCCTGCTGAAGCAGCCTAGTCCCTACAGAATGTCAGGGGCAACACTCAGTCTTTTGCCCTGAGCTCCTCTGTTCACAAGAGGGCAAAGGTCGCACAGCACAAGCCTTGCCTTTCCCCTGGAAAGAGCCACCAATGATGTGCCTCTGTGGGCACAGGCAAGGCAGACTGAGGGGGAGACTCCTGTGTGCATAAGAACCTAAGAACAAGCCAGCTGGATCAGACCAGAGTCCATCTAGTCCAGCTCTCTGCTACTCGCAGTGGCCACCAGGTGCCTTTGGGAGCTCACGTGCAGGAGGTGAAAGCAAGGGCCTTCTGCTGCGGCTGTTGCTCCCGAGCACCTGGTCTGCTAAGGCATTTGCAATCTCAGATCAAGGAGGATCAAGATTGGTAGCCATAGATCGACTTCTCCTCCATAAATCTGCCCAAGCCCCTTTTAAAGCTATCCAGGTGAGTGGCCATCACCACCTCCTGTGGCAGCGTATTCCAAACACCAATCACACGTTGTGTGAAGAAGTGTTTCCTTTTATTAGTCCTAATTCTTCCCCCCAGCATTTTCAATGTATGTATTGTGAGAAAGAGAGAAAAATTTCTCTCTGTCAACATTTTCTACCCCATGCATCATTTTATAGACTTCAATCCTATCCCCCCTCAGACGTCTCCTCTCCAAACTAAAGAGTCCCAAACGCTGCAGCCGCTCCTCATAGGGAAGGTGCTCCAGTCCCTCAATCATCCTCGTTGCCCTTCTCTGCACTTTTTCTATCTCTTCGATATCCTTTTTGAGATGTGGCGACCTCAATATTTTCAGCGGTGTCCTTTCTCCTTGCAGGCCTCCCTCCTTCATGACCGGCTGGCCCAGATACTGGAGCTCACCATTCGGTAAGGAGATATGCCCAGAGGTTTTGCAGGATGGGGAGAGGGGAACTCCTCCTGAGCTCCCTCTCAATGCTGCAGTTATTTGCAGCAGCTCTGCCAAGTGCAGTGGGTGGGGAGCATTGTTCTGTGGCCTGCTACTTGTGTGGCCAGTCTGAAGTCTCAGAAGCACTTCTGAACAGAGTGGATTTTGGGGGCTCATCCTCCGTGTACCTTTGGAGCAACCAGCCGCTGAGTATGGCGCCCCTACTCGATTACATCTAGATTACCCTCCTATGGAGGAGTCCGGCCGCTCCCACACCCACTACCAATCCGTTCCGGTCTATGAGATGAAGTTTCCAGATCTTTGTGTGTATTAAATGTCTTCTGGCCTCTGCTGGGCGTTTTTTTTGGCATTAGAACACATTGTGTAAAGCCCGAGAGGAGTTTGGAACTCTTGTCACCATTTCTTTTCTTAAATCTTAATAGAGTTTTTGGAAATGGCCTCGGACGTAGCACAGCGGGGCTGGGATTGTGCCTGAATCGTAGAGGAGTCTAGGGGAGGGTTTTAAGGAAACGGGTTTACCGGGCGCTTTCTATTATGGTATTACCGCTGTTTTTGATGAAATTTAGCATATTTTAACGATGGAGCTTCTATGGGTGGCTGTTGTTTTAATTGTATAGTTTTGCTCCCGAACTTGTTTTGTATTAGTTTTGTTGTACACCGCCCGGAGCCCCTCGGGGATAGGGCGGTATACAAATCTAAATAATAAATAAAATAAATAAATAAAAATACCTGTGACCCCTCAGCACCAGAAGATGTGGGCTGGTTCCCTCGCCACCCAAGTAAAACCAGAACTGGGTCGGACTAGCGTAAGGCTCCAGAACCCAAAACCCTGACTTCTGAAGGTCCTCTGGGGCTGTTCCCTTGTTGCCACCTTATTATCTTCGGCCACGGATTGTTATGACGAATTGGTGCAGACAGGCGCTTTGGAGTCACACTTAGATCTGCCTTGTGCTTCGAGCCAGGCTTTTCACTGGGCCATCAGGAATTAGTCTTACTCCCGCACCCGGACTTCAAGTGCAGCAGCTGTCTGGGTCTTCGGGTAGGGAAAGGTTTTTTCTCCCACTTGCTGCCTGGTCTTGTCAACTCCAGGACCTTCGGCATACAAAGCAGCGGCTCTTCCGCTGGGCCACGGTCCCTGCAGCTGCGTGGCTTGTAATTCGGAAATTAAAATTGGTCCAGAATGCGGCGGCACGCTTGCTCACAGGAGGTGCCGCCAGAGACCACCATCTCGCCTGTGCTGTGTCAGCCTGCACTGGTTACCGCATTGAATTCAATCGCCAAGGTGTTGGTTCTTGACCTTTGCTGCCTTATGCTGCCTGGGACTTTCGCATCTACGGGACCGCCTTTGCCCCATATGTTCCTCCAAATCGGGCCTCTGTGCTCAGCAGAGGCAAATTTACTGGTGACTTTCGGCCCCTCAATGATGCGGCTGGAGCCTCCACCCCGCCAGAGCTCTTACAGCTCTTGGCCCCTGCCCAGGGACGCTTCTTCCTCCAGCTACGCCACCCCCATGGATCTTAATGAATTTCGCGAGGGGTCTGCAAGACAGATCTGTTCCACCGGGCCTTTGAGAGTCTGCCGCTGATGCCCCCCCCCCCCCCGGGCCCTTTCTAAAATTCAGGACCCTGCCGCTCCTCCCTCTTCTCCCCTTTCTTAGGGGACTACTTAGTGACTTACTCCGGTAATTTTGATAGATGCTGCATTTTAATGGGGTCGATTTTAACATATAGAGCCATATTTAATAACTATTTAAAAAATTTGATTTTTATTTGTGCTCTCTATCTATTTATTTGTTCGCCCTGATTCTTCGGGAGTGGCTACGGCTTATAAATATAATAAATAATAATAATAATAATAATAATAAGCTGCTGTGAGCATCAGCTGGCTAGAGAGGCAAAACGGGAAATTGCAGAATGAAATGTCAGGAGGCCAGGAAAGAATCTGGCAGAAGCAGTTTTTGATCTGATCTCAGGAAGTAGTCAGTCCCGGGTGCGCCGCAGCAGGGCAGAAAGAGACAGCTGTTGCCTCTCACGCCGTGGGAGCCTCAGTGGCGAGAAAGAGCCACGTGCTGTGGAATGTTAACCCGCTTTGGTTCCTCTCTTGCAGCCCCCCTCCTAGCCCCTCGGGGACGCTCACCATCACCGCTGGACACACCCACTACCAATCCGTTCCGGTCTATGAGATGAAGTTTCCAGATCTTTGTGTGTATTAAATGTCTTCTGGCCTCTGCTGGGCGTTTTTTTTGGCATTAGAACACATTGTGTAAAGCCCGAGAGGAGTTTGGAACTCTTGTCACCATTTCTTTTCTTAAATCTTAATAGAGTTTTTGGAAATGGCCTCGGACGTAGCACAGCGGGGCTGGGATTGTGCCTGAATCGTAGAGGAGTCTAGCTCACCTTGGCCACTCTTGAAGTTTGTCATCAGCAGATATCACCACTAATTTTCTTCTCAGCTCAGTGTAAAGAAACATTCGTTTGCCAAAATGCTTTCTTTCAGGGGTGGGACGCTTTTTAGATCAGATGTCAGTGGCCTGGTTGTTTCCTTCCACTGAAGTAGCATTACTGTGCAAAATGCTCCACTGGCTCGTTTCCTCTCCACCGTTTTGCAGCCTTAATTGGTTTTTGTGAGTCCACGACACTCAAAGTCAGGCAAGGAGCAAGCATTTGATTCTCTCCAATCCTAGGAGTCAGTCTGGACTTAACTAGACACACTGCTGGCGGGTTTATGGGATGCTTTGTTTTGGCTAGGAAATGCCTGGCCGCGAGCACAAACTTGGCAATTTTTATGAATGTCCGGAAGCACCTAGTTTACAGATGCCCTGCTTTTTGGAGGAAAAAAATTGTATTTTTGCTATGCCACTTTTAGGATACAGAAGCACTGCACAGACTTCTATAATTAGTATAGCAAGAGGGGGATAACCTTTTAAAACGGAAAATAGGTTTTTTTTACTAATTCTCTGAGAAAGTGGACAAGAGAAGCTGGTTATTCTATGACACTCCTCTGTAGAACAGTGGGGGAAAAGCCTGCAGGAGGTTATGATTTCCATTTCTGTCCCCCTCCTGGCAAAAGGCCTCAGACTTGCACTTGCTTCCGTTTCACTGCCACGTTTCCTTCTGATGGGAGTCGGTCAGTCCACACATTGTGCTCTTTCTGACCCAAGGATGAAATGTTGTCGGTGAGGTTGGAAAAGCACGGAGGCAGCTGGCAAACAAAAGCCGTTGGCAGGCGACGGTCTGACTTGCTGCTCGTTCGCACTCATGCCAGGGGAATCCTGACCTCCTAGGATTCACGGTTCCGGCTACGGTCACGCATGCCACTCCCAGTGCTGGCCGCCTCGTTTCAGGGCTGCGGGGCAAAGGAGGTGGGGAAACCCCACCGGGGGCTCTTCCGACACTGCTCCACAATCTCCCTTGAATCGGTTTGGTGTGGCATTCAGCACCGGCTGGCTTCCTTGGTGCGTGCTCAGCTTTGCAAATGTATTTTCATCACGTACCCAAGTCAGAGTTTAGTTGCTGAAAGGGGCAAGGGGTGGGGGGAGACGGGGGTGGGCTCGTCGGTGGGCAAAACTCTTTGAAAACACTGCATTTGGGAAAAGGACGTGGCGTGCCGGCTCACGTGAGCATTGTCTGCTGTGGAACGAGCTGCTTGCGCTGCTGCCTTGTGACGCGCCTTCCACGCGCAGGCCAGTAACCTCCCCTCCCCTTCTTTTCAGTTTGACAGCGCAATCACAGCGGCTTCCAGTGGATGATGAAACGGCCTCTTTCGCGCCGCAGCCCCCTGTGATTGCTGCTGCCGCTGCTCCACATCCCACCCTGCTCAGCACCTCCCCCCCTCGGGCACCCTTTTTGGCTTCCACTTTTTGTTTGGGGAAGGTAAGATGTCTTTGTGCCTGACCAGTGTCGTCCGAGTAGCTTTTTTTATTTAAAGACACAAGCGAACCTGAGCTTGCTGCGCATAGAAAGGAGGCCATTCGCATCGCTTTCGGTGTCACCGCTTTTGTACAAAGACCTCAGAAACAAAAGCCGGAGAATGCTCTCTGCTTTGCACTTGTGCCTCCGTGGACGGTGCTGCCACCATTGCTCACATACAGCCATCTCCCCACTCTGCATGCAACAGGCGCAGCCCATCGGTGTCCCATTTGCTTTGAAGTCATAGCTGAATATTCTGCTGTGGTGTTGCACACACAGTGGACTTGTCTGTTACCAGGGGTGATTGTCTTAGTCATCACATAAGTTGTGGAGGGGGCCCTGTACGGGCACTGGAACTGCCGGAGCTGCCGTGCAAGGTTCAAAATGTTCATTCCACTGTGCCTCATCTAGTCGTTGGAAATCGAAGTGCTCTGTGCGGTACCCTGACGCAAGGGTAGCCAGACTGTTGGTGAGGACAGTCGTGTCGCTAACTTCAGAATGGTTCCTTCGAATGAAACTGTGACAGTGTGTTTGTGTGGGAGTGTGTGCGCGTATGTGCTGGAGTGGAGGGGCATGCACTCGGCCTGTTTCCTGTGACCACTGTGATTCCATTTTTGAGTGTTTTTGTCACTGGGAGTCTTGCTGGTGCTTGTTTGTATTCCAGCTTTGTACCTGGGTATTTCAGCTGATCGGTTTAAAAGAATGTATAACTTTTGAAAGCAATTGTATTTTAAAGTCTAACACGGGGGAAAGTCAGCGAATGACTTAAGATGTCTATTTTACTGATGCTTATATATATTCTGCACTCTCTGTAATTTGACTACATGTAAGAACACTGTGCAATCCATTTGTAAGCAATAAAAATAAACCAAATAGTGTGTACCTCCTTTTTCTGTGAGGCTTTTAGTGCGGGCCGCTGGATAACATCCGCTGTGAGGAAACACCAGTTCCTTCCTTAGATTTCACAAAGTACAGTAACCTACCTAAGAGGTAGACAACTCTTGAAACACCTCCTTTTAGACACCCGAGGCAGAAAACTGCATGAAGATATGGAGGTCTCTGGAGACACTCTAGCCTGGCACTCTAGTCTCGGAAAACTGCGCTGGTGTCCAGACCAGACTACCGTCGAATGTGTGGCTTTTCAAAGGCTGTATCTTCGTCCTTAGGTCTTTTAGACAGCTGCCTTCAGTACCAGCGTATGGCAAACTTCTGCTGCATTTGGTGCACAGTCAGAGGTGGGATCCAGCAGGTTCTCACAGGTTCCCGAGAGCAGGTTACTAATTATCTGTGTGTGCCGAGAGGGGGTTACTCATTGGTGATTTTGCCACGTGATTTTTGCCTTAGTTACGCCCCTCCTCTCAGCAGCAGCGCGTAGAACTTGAAGCAGTCTAGCAGGAGGTGCACCGGTGTGCGTGGCAGCCTGCGCCTGCGTGCATTTGTTTCCCGCCCAAGGACCGGCGCAGCGGCTGCGTCCTTGCCACAGCCCCGCCCAGGAATGCCCCGCCCCGGAATGCCCGGCCACGCCCCTGTTGTACCCCGCCCAGCCCCATTGGCGCTACGCCACAGTTTGAATCCCACCACCATGGGAACCTGTTATTAAAATTTTGGATCCCACCACTGTGCACAGTGTGCCAATTCCTGCTGCAGCTGTGACACACACAGTGAGACCTTGGAAGGGTGGGGGGGGGGCATGCACTAACAATCCTGAGTGTGGGCTGGGAATACAGCATGTCTGCAGAAATGGCAAAGACCACAACTTATAAAACTTTTTGGTCCTTGTGGCCCAGGAAATCAAACTAATTATGACTCAGCTATATTGTGGGAGTGATCAGCCGCCACCAACAAAAAGTCCGTGCTGTTGAGGCTGGAAAGGAACTTTGTGAATGGGTTTTGTATATTTCAAACAGCTATTTGTAGCCTTGCTCCTGGGTAAGTGGAAACAACTTGCTAGAGTCATAGAACATAAGAACAAGCCAGCTGGATCAGACCAGAGTGCATCTAGTCCAGCACTCTGCTACTCGCAGTGGCCCACAAGGTGCCTTTGGGAGCTCACATGCAGGAGGTGAAAGCAATGGCCTTCTGCGGCTGTTGCTCCCGAGCACCTGGTCTGTTAAGGCATTTGCAATCTCAGATCAAGGAGGATCAAGATTGGTAGCCATAATACAGTAGATGTGTGTGAAGAACATTATATAAACTGTTAAATGCCTGAAGCACTTCTTATTTATGAAGAAGAGCTTGGAGTTTTACCCCGCTTTCTCTCCTAGTTTGCCGCTGCCTGCCTCTTCAGAGCAGCCCTGATATTGCTTGGTGGTCCCTCGTCCCAAGCACTGACTGGGCCCAACCCTACTTGGCTTCTGAGACCCAAGGAGATCAAGCAAGACTGGGACTACCGGTATCTAGGTCAGGCAGAGGTTAATTAGCCCCTCCTAAATCACAAGTAGCCCTCTGAGCTTCACAGAACTTTGAATGTCAAAAGATGTGAGTGTAACCTCTATCTGTGGGTTCTGTGGGGCAGAACTTGGAATGAGTTTGCAATAACAAATTTTAAAAACAAAATGGTTTACTTTCTTAACATATCTTAACATATAACGTCATATAACGTTACACCTTATATATAAGCAATGGCTTATTCTTATATATAACGTTATATCTTATATATAAGCAATGGCTCATTCTTATATATAACGTTATATCTTAACATATAATGTCAAACATCAACATTTAACATCACACTTCAAGGTCCTGTTCAGGTTGCATTTCAAGTCCTTCTAGTTACAGTCTTCTGATATTGCCAAGTCCAATTCTTCCTGCAAGTGGGTTGGCTCCTGAAGACTCCCAGGGCTTGATGAACAGGATTCAACATGATGAAGGTTTCCAGGAGAGCTCTCACCCATTACAACATAAAAAACCCTGAAACAATAAACTCCAACATTTACAACATAGCAAAAACAAACAACTACCTTCCCACTAGTTCCCAACAACATTGAAGTTACCTGAACAAGGTGTTCAGGGCTTATAGAAATCAAGGTCCGAGTCTGGTAGCCTTGTCTCCTCCAAACTACATGAGGTCTGATGCAGCCTCTTGCTGCTTTGAGTCTCCACCCCTTACTGGGTCAGCCCACTCTGAGCATGGGGGTTACATGAGCAGATGGGGAGCGAGTGTGTGTGTGTGTGTGGGGGGGGGGCTGTAGTCAAGGAAGCCTGAAACTTGGTGCCCCAGCAGTTGATCTGTGTTAAAGGCCATTAGGTCACTTGCAACTCAAGGCAACCCTATCAGTTAATGACTTCCTGTGGTCAACAGCTTTGCTCAGGTCTCGCAGACTAATGGCCCACAGCTCCCTTTCTAGAAAGAGTTGAAGAAAACAAAAGTTTGGATTTATACCCCATTTTTCTGTACCATAAGGAGCCCCAGGGTGGCTTGCCAATCCCTTTCCCCTCCCCCGCCGGGCAGCCCGCCGCTCTGGCTTCAGGAGCAGCTCCGCGCAGACTCCAGCGGCGGCCTCGGATTGGCCACGGCGGAGGATGATGCGCCGTCGGGCGACAGGAGAGCAAAGCGTACGTCTGGCATAAGGGGCGCTTAATTGAGCGCCGAGGCGGGCCGCCAGGCATCGCTAAGCGATCAGCCGAGCCGTCGCTGGAAGACCCGTCGCCATTTTCCCGGAAGGAAGGAAGGAAGGCGGGGGGAGGCGAGCAGAGGCTCTCGGCGGCCGGAGTGGAGTGAGGTCCGTGGGGGCGGCGGGAAGGAAGGGCGGGGGTGCCGCCCCTCCCTCGTCTCCGTCCGTCCTCGCAGGGCTGTTGGGGGCGGGAGGGCACCGCATCTGCCCTCAAGGGGCCCGCTCAGCCCGTGCGGGGTTTCGGGGCTACCATCCTCTCAACAGCCCTGCGAGGCAGGCCGGGCCGAGGGCGTGCAGCTTAAGGCCACCTGGCCACCCTCTGGAAACTGGTCGTGTGGCCTCGAGCCGGTCACGCGGTCTTCGTGGGGTTGCCAGTTTCCAGGGGTGGTCTGGAGATCTCCCAGAGTTGGAACTGGTCCCCAGGGTGGAGATCTGCACCCCCTGCAGAACACGGCTGGTTTGGACTCTGTGATACGCCCCGCTGAACCCCCCCCCCCCCCCCCCGTCCTCCGGCCCCAAATCTCCAGGAATTTCCTTGCCTAGACTGGGCATTCCTACGCACAGGGCTGTTGTGAGGATAGGCAGGGGCCAGGGGGAACAACCATGTAAGCAGCTTTGGGGTTTCGCTGGGGAGAAAAGGGCAAGTAAATGAAGGCAATAACGAAATGAGCCCCATTCTGGAGTGGGCTTCCCCTAATAATCAGTTGGGGTCTGCCCTTCTGTGAGAGCTGAACCAGCTTCCACCCTGCCCCCTCTCCCAAACGTCCCCATTCACCCTGTCCTTTGAGGACTTTTTCTTGCCCTCTTCTGACTCTCTTCCAGTTCGTGTGGGCCATTCTCCTTCGTGGCTCTTCTGCGCCACCAGCCACGCTGGCTTTGCCCCATGCTTCATTCCCATCCACTTGTGTTGCAGATTCATGGTGCCGCTCTGTGTTGTGCTGTTTTGCACAGACACCTGTTAGCTCCTTGGCCCAGCCACGAGCTGAGGGCTTCTGTGCCAGGCAAAAGAGGGCAACTGTTGCCTTGACTGGAGGTGCAGCCCACTCTGCTGGGGCTTTGGGCCGTTGTTACAGCTGTTGCTTCTCTGGCAGGGTGTCTGTGTGGAGGGTCGTCCGGATCCCAGCAGCAGGCATCAGGAAGCATGTTCCACGGAATCCCTGCCAACCCAGGGATGGGAGGTGAGTCCTCTGGTGCTGCTTATGGGCAAACAGTTATGTGTAGACAATGAAGTAAGAAGTACTTTGGATTCAGTGGTGGGATCCAAAAATTTTAGTAACAGGTTCCCATGGTGGTGGGATTCAAACTGTGGCATAGCGCCAATGGGGCTGGGCGGGGCACGACGGGGGCGTGGCCAGGCATTCCAGGGGCGGGGCATTCCTGGGCAGGGCTGTGGCAAGGACGCAGACGCTGCACTGGTCCTTGGGCGGGAAACGAATGCATGCAGGCGCAGGCTGCCACACACACCGGTGCACCTCCTGCTAGACTGCTTCAATTTCTGCGCGCTACTACTGAGAGGAGGGGCGTAACTAAGGCAGAAATCACGTGGCAAAATCACCAATTAGTAATCCCCTCTCGGCACACACAAATAATTAGTAACCTCAGATCCTCTGAAGATGCCAGCCACAGATGCAGGCGAAACGTCAGGAGAGAATGCTGCTAGAACACGGCCATACAGCCCGGAAACCACACAGCACCCCAATTAGTAACCTACTCTCGGGAACCTGTGAGAACCTGCTGGATCCCACCTCTGTTTGGATTACTTAGTTCTATCATGAGCTGTTTTGATACTGGAGATTTTTTGAGTAGTGGTTGCTACAGAGTTTCTATGCTTTACACTCTCCCCTTGTGCTCCATGGAGGGTTTTCCGATTACTGTCTCTAGGTAACCCTTGGGGTTTCTTGTTCTGACGGGAGGATGCAGCTGTTGGCTGTGTGGAAGGGCAGTTCTCAGCCCAGCTTTGCTGTAGGCATCAGGGTCTTTCTCACGATCATGGTGTCAGTTTTTGGCTCACTCTGACTTCTTTCTTTGCTTTCAGCCCCAGCCAATAAGCCGGAACTGTACGAGGCAAGTAGCATTCTGCTTCAGCATGGGCCATAGCTCCTCCCCTAATAGGTGGGAGGGGTGTGCCCACCTGAGTGACGTTTGCCGTGTTGTGGGGGCCTTCAGTAATTTTTCCAGATCACTGGGATGCCCCATCTCTGCAGGGACTTCCACATAGAAGGGTGCCTGAGAATTCAAGGCACTGCTGCATCTTTGAGGTTCAAAGAGCTCGGCGTTACAGCTTTACGTTTTCCCCCCTTCCAGGAAGTGAAGCTATACAAGAACGCACGGGAACGAGAAAAGTAGGTAACTTGTGCAAAGGTTGTCCATGCTTGTGTGGAGATCCCAGTGGGCCAATGATCCTTTTCCAAACTCAGAAAGAACTGCTTGGACAAGATCCCACCAAGCAAGTTCTCTGTTGCTGCTCAGACCCAGGTGATGTCAAGAGTCTTACTGTTCTCATTAAAAATTTATTTATTTATTTGTTACATTTATATACCGCCCTCCCTGAAGGCTCAGGGCGGTTTCCAACAAGAATAAAAGTTTAAAACATTGTATGTATAATTTAATTAAAATACATACATTACTAAACTATAGATGGCTCCAGCTATTCTATTCCCCTTTTTATGAACCCACGGGAGGCCAGATGTTTTCTTTTTATGGCAGTTGACATCATCCCGACTGGCCAAACGCCTGGTGGAACAGGTCTGTTTTACAGGCCCTGCGGAAACTTTGTAAGTCCCGCAGGGCCCTGATCTCACCTGGAAGCCTGTTCAACCAGGTAGGGGCCAGAGCCGTAAAGGCCCTGGCCCTTGTAGAGGCCAGCCGGATCGCCTTGGGGCCAGGGATCACCAGTAGGTCCGCCTCCGATGAATGGAGGGGCCTAGAAGGGCGATATAGGGAGAGACGGTCCCTTAGATAATCCAAGGCTTATCTAACAGACTAGCAACATTTATTAACTGTATCAAACATGAACCATAATCCCATTTCCAAAGGAAAATTCTCTTGATAGTATATTTACAGATCATCGCTTGTGTTCACGCATGAACTAAAGCTTATAAAATTCCCAATAGGCAACTTAAACCCATAGGTTTCAAAAGTTGATTATGTCTGGCACACAATTGAATTAATTAAAAATTATAAAATTAAGCGACTAAAAAACTGGAGGTTCATCCTTACACTAGAAGTTACTCATAACATAAACGTCTACAGACGGAAACATACTGTGTTCTTAAATTGAAGTCACCAGCTCTAAAAGGGTTAAATTCTCAGTTTGCTCTGTGTAGACTGCCAACACTGGGGTGTGTTGCTTTTATTTATTTATTTATTTATTCATTCATTCATTTATTCATTCATTCGATTTGGTAAACCGCCCTACCCCCAAAGGGCTCAGGGCGATGCACAACAAACAACAATACAATAAAATAAATCGAATAACCCCGGTTAAAATACAAAGCCTTAAAACTACAGCAGCAGTAGTAGCTTTCAATAAATAATTTGATTAATAATAGAATCTGGCACCCAACCCCAGTGATCAAACCCTGGGAAGGGAGGGGATTGGCAGATGGTCCGATAGATAGCCAGTGTGCAGGACAACACGAGGGGCGGTTTCAGCGGCTGGCCCCCTCAAAAGCCCGGTGGAACAGCACCGTTTTGCAGGCCCTGCAGAACTCTCCAAGGTCCTGCAGGGCCCTAACTTCTGGAGGAAGGGCGTTCCACCAGGCAGGGGCCAGCGCAGTAAACGCCCTGGCCCATGTGGAGGCCAGCTGCACCATGGAGGGGCCGGGGACCACCAGTAGATTCGCCTCCGCAGAGCAGAGGGCACGACTCGGGACGTAAAGGGTGAGACGGTCCCATAGGTGTGAGGGCCCCAGGCCGTAAAGGGCCTTAAAGGTTTAAGAACACCTTCACTGCCTTGGGGTGAATCGTTATTGCTGTAGTTAATAAATACTGTCAGTCTGCTAAACTGTGGGAAAATTATTTTATGAGAACAGTAAGACTCTACCTGAGCCACTTCCTGCCCAGTAGTTTTTATGTTTAATTAATCGTTTGCATTACTGTACTTTTCCATGTTTTATTTTCTGGAAGAGCCAGGTGCTGGCAAACACCTCCGGACTGTCCCTTGAAAACCAGGCAGGGGTGCCATAAGCCAGCAGCGAGCTGAGAGCACTTTACCACCACTGCCATTCCTCACTGTTTCTTGCGACATCTCAAAGGCTGGGAACAGCTCTTAAGGTGGGGGCTTCATCTTGCTTTCAGGTACGACAACATGGCCGAGCTGTTTGCTGTGGTGAAGACCATGCAGGCCCTGGAAAAGGCCTACATCAAGGACTGCGTCACCCCCAGCGAGTGAGTGGCAACCGGGGCCGTGGACACCTCTGGAGGCAGCACCCTAAGGATAGCCGGGGAAAGGGGTGAAGGTGTTAGGAGGGCTAGAATAGCAGCTCAAGAAAAGCATGGGGGGGTGGGGGTGGGGCTTCTGTACTGGCCTAGCCCACTCCGTGTGAATATAAAAAGGGGCCCCCTCCGAGAGCTGCTAGCTCAGTGATGGCAAGCCTTTTTGAGACCGAGTGCCCAAATTGCAACCCAAACCCCACTTATTTATTGCAAAGTGCCAACCCAGCAATTTAACCTGAATGCTGAGGTTTTCACTTAGAAAAAACCGGTTGGCTCCCTCTTCCTCTGCCCCACCCGCTCGAGCAGGGGCCAGCCTACTCTAGCCTCCAGCAAGTCCCGCGCGCACTGATCTGTGCCTTTCTAGCATCTCTGCCTCCTCTGCACCCCCCCCCCTTGGGCAGCAGCCACCTGGAGCACTGGCACCAGGCCCGCCAGCCGAGTCCTCCCTGCTCACCGTGGTGCGCGCACGTCGTGCTCAGTGGCCCAGGCCCACCTAGATGTGTGTGTGGTGGTGGGGGGTGATTTTCCGCCCCCCACATGACGAACTCTGTGCACATGCCCACAGAGAGGGCTCCGAGTGCCACCTCTGGCACCCGTGCCATAGGTTCGCCATCACTGTGCTAGCTGAACAAAGTCTCAGTGATCAGAAAACCAGGTGGTAGAGGGGGAGGCTGCAGCCTACAAGGCCCCCTCCACAGGAAACTGAATGCTGGTCTGAATGGGTCTTGGGGCTCATGCAACAGGGAGGGCCATCCTCCGTAGCCCTGGGCCAGCAGGCAGACCCGTCCATAGGTGCATGAGGCTAAGTGGCTGTTGGCCAGAGCGGCATAATGGCTTTGCCGCAGGGGTCGGGCACGAGTGGCAGCCAGGCCAAACTGCAGCAGGAAGGCACCCTCAACCTCGTTCCCCGCCAGCCCTGTTACCCCCTTCCCTTTCTGACGGGGCGCCCTTCCCTGCCTCAGGTACACGGCCGCCTGCTCCCGCCTTTTGGTCCAGTACAAGGCCGCCTTCAAGCAGGTGCAAGGCCTGGAGATCAACTCCATCGATGACTTCTGCCGCAAGTTTCGGGTGAGCCGCAGTTTGCCGGGGCTGGCCGGGGGGGACTCTGCCCATTCTTATGACCGAGGGCCCCCTTAATGGGCACAGAGACGTCTGTGTCCCTGGGACAGTCTGGCTAGAAACAGCCCCCGGAGGGCTGCCGTCCACTTGCTTGCCTGTGTCTTGCAGCTCGATTGCCCGCTGGCCATGGAGAGGATCAAGGAAGACCGGCCGATCACAATCAAGGACGACAAGGGCAACCTGAACCGCTGCATCGCAGACATTGTGTCGGTGGGTGGGCGTGGCTGGGGTGGGGGGCCTTGGGGGCTGCCCAGGATGCACCGGGGCTTCTACTGACGCAAGGGCCTCTTCCCTCCTCCAGCTCTTCATCACAGTGATGGACAAGCTGCGCCTGGAAATCCGAGCCATGGATGAGGTGAGGGAGGCGGAATTTTCTGGGGTGGCAGCTCCTGTGCCTACCTCTGCTTGCGCACGCGTCAGCTGTCCCTTTGGCTTGAGGGGGTGCCCTGGGAAAGAGACTGTTTCCAGGGGCAAGACAGACACAAGGGCAGCAGGGGTTGGGGGTGGGGAGGGATCTGCCCTGCATGGCCCACAATTCTGGGAGGGTGGGAAGCCAAGGCCTGGCCAAAGGTTGACGCCTGGGCAACCGGCCTTGCCTGTCCTGCTGTGTGTGAAAACGCCATCTCCCTCCTCCCCCTGCCCTCCACGTGGCTGCCCTCTTCTCTGCCAGGTGAGGGAGATGAAGGGGGCAGTTCTGCCCTCGTGTATACTGGTGCTGCCAAAGGGAACCGCATTACCCCATACAATTTGCTGGTGGTCCCCGGCACCTCAATGATGCGGCTGGCCTCCACACGGACCAGGACTTTTACAGCACTGGCCCCGGCCTGGTGGAACACCCTTCCTCCAACTGTCCGGGCCCTGCGGGCCCTCGGTGAGTTCCGCAGGGCCTGTAAGACCGTGTTGTTCCACCAGGCCTTTGGAATGTCTGGCCGCTGATATGGTGCCCCCTCGCTGCTCTTTGCCCTGGCGCTGTTACATCAGAGCCCCCTCATATTGAGGGGCCCGCCGTCCCCCTTCTTGGGGTAGGTTTTAATCTGGGTTTTGGACGCCTCTTGTTTATTAATTGCTATCCGCTGTTTTATATGAATTTTTAAGATGTTTTATTGATGATTAATAGGATGGAGCCTATGTATTGTATTGTGTATGATTTGCTTTTGCCTAATGTTTTTTTAATTACGTTGGAGCCCTTCGGGGATCGGGCGGTATAGAAATTGAAGACAAACAAACAGGCTAGCTGCTTTGGCAATGGCAGCTTCAGGGACAGACTGGGAGGGAAAAGAAGCCCCTCGAAGGGGGTGTCCCGCCACACACACACTCCAAGGCGGGAAAGCTGACTGGTCCATCTCCCCAAAAAGGGCCCATCAGGCCTAGCTTGGCTAGGGGCAGGTGCCACCTCTTCAAATGGGGCAAGCCAGGTGAGGGTGGCAGGTGAGCGAGGGGAGGACCCTCCTCCAAGTCTACCAGTCGGTCGGTTTCCATCCTCTTTAGATCCAGCCCGACCTTCGGGAGCTGATGGAGACCATGAACCGCATGAGCCACCTGCCCCAGGACTTCGAGGGACGCCAGAAAGTCCAGCAATGGTAAAGATTCCGGCTCCCAACACTGACTCTGCTCGGCCTCTGTGGCTCCTGGGAATTTGGGTTGGGGGCAAGATGCCTCGTTTGTTAGGGGTGTTTTTGGATCCAGATAGGGGGCCTGCTTCTATGTTTTGTTTTTTCTGCCAACAAGTCACAACTGGCTCATGGCAACCCCTCCTGGGGTTTGTAAGGTAAGGGGGGTTGCGATTGCCTGCATCTGCTTGGACTTCCTTGGTGGTCTCCCTCCTAAGTTCCAACCCACCCTCTGCTCTTCTCCTCCCCACAGGCTGCAGACGCTGAGCGGGATGTCTGCCTCCGACGAGCTGGATGATTCCCAAGTGCGGCAGATGCTCTTTGACCTGGAGTCGGCCTACAACGCCTTCAACCGCTTCCTGCATTCCTGAGGATGAGGCTGGGCCTGGGAGGAGGGGGGGAGGTCTCCTTTGCCCCTCCGGTTCTCTTTCTGGTGTAAATAACGGTCAGCCTGCGGCAGGAGCCATGGCAGGGTGTGGGTTTGGGAAGAGAGGCCTTCTCTCTCTCTCTCCCTGGCTGCTGGCACGGCTGAGCCTTCAGCGCTCTCATTTTCCTGGCCGTAACTTGGAGGGGGGAGGGGGGAAACAAAGATGCGGGTGTTTTCCCTTCTGCAGCCAGAGCCCTCACGGAGTGGGTGGGAAGCTGCTGACGGCTGTACGGTGCTTGTATTTATTTTGAGTTTTGTTTCTGCTTTGGAAAGAATTAAATCCCCTTTCTATGGTAACTGCAGGCCGTTTTCATTCCAGCCCCTCAAGATTGGTCTAAAGGAATGGTGGCGAACATTTGGCACTCCAGATGTTATGGACTACAATTCCCATCAGCCCCTGCTAGCACGGGTCTAAAGAGACTGCTGCTTGCCACCCCCACCCCCAACGACTACAGCAAACCTGCTGAGTTTGAGCCCAGTGACAGGCTGATATCTTTGGACTGTCCCCCACCCCCCCACCCCCAATCCGAGTCTTCCCTTGACATACTGGACTCACAGCAAAGGAGAAGAAATGAAAGCACACAGAGTTCTGATCTTGAAGACATGATATTCAATAAATAGTCGAGGAATAAAAACAAAGCACATGTAAAAGAGCACTGGCGGAAGAGGAGGGGCCACAGAAAAATGGCCGTCCTTCTTCTCCTTACCCACAAGATCAAAGGTTTGAGGGAGTGGACTGTTGTTGCCCTGCATGAGTCCTTGCTCTTCCGAGCCCAGCAGCAATCCCTCATCTTTCTCCTGAGGTCCACCCCTCTGCTCCTGCAGTCTGCTCCAAAGAAGGAGGCCCAGCACAGTCCACCGGCCTCTCTGCTGCAGGGCAATCCAGGAAGGGGGCTGCTCCGTCTAGTGCAGGAATAGCCCATCCCTGGCAAAGGGTCAGAGCGAGCCGCTGGGCGCTGTTGAGTCTGTTGCGGGAGAGCCTGGCGCCAGGCACTGGCAGAAGAGCTTGTGCTGCCAGGTGACGGTGCGGAGAACAGCCCCCGGTGGCCTCGGCCACAGCTCTGCGACATCCAGCTGATCGCTGGGGCTCAGGTGGCGCGTGCAGAGCTGCAGGTGACGGACATTGGCAGAGAGTTTGTTCCAGGTGGCAAAGTCCAAGGGGCCTTTTACGGAGCAGCCTGAGCAATGGAAGCAGAAGGCATGTCAGCCCCAGGCGGGAAAAGAGGCCTCACTTACAACCCATATGCTAAACCTCCCCAAAATTTAGATCCAACAAGCCAGGGGGATGCAATGGTTAAGAGCAGGCACACTCTAATTTGAAGAACCGGGTTTGATTCCCTGATCTGCCACTTGGGCTGTGGAGGCTTATCTGGTGAACCAGCTTAGCTTGTGCACTCCCAACACATGCCAGCTGGGTGACCTGGGGCTAGTCACAGTTCTTCTGAGCTCTCTCAGCCCCACCTACCTCACAGAAGAAGAGGAGGAGGAGTTTGGATTTAAATCCCCCCTTTCTCTCCTGCAGGAGACTCAAAGGGGCTGACAATCTCCTTGCCCTCCCCCCTTCACAACAAACACCCTGTAAGGTAGGTGGGGCTGAGAGAGCTCTGAGAAGCTGTGACTAGCCCAAGGTCACCCAGCTGCCATGTGTGGGAGTGCACAGGCTAATCTGAATTCCCCAGATAAGCCTCCACAGCTCAGGCGGCAGAGCGGGGAATCAACCCCGGTTCCTCCAGATTAGATACACGAGCTCTTAACCTCCTACGCCACTGTGGCTCCTGTTGTTGTGGTGTTTGTTGTGGTGAAGAGGGAGGGAAAGGAGATTGTGAAGCCCCTTTGAGTCTCCTTACAGGAGAGATTGGGGTGGGGGGGGGGGATATAATCCAGCTCTTCTGTACTGAATGGTGTGGGAGTTTCTACTTCTCCCCACCCCCAACAAAAGAAGACAAGAGGATACAAGAAGCCCCCAATCACCGGTCAAGCTGAGAAGCTGCAGTCCCTTCTGCCGCTCTTCCAGGGCTGTGAGGAGAGTCCGGAGGCCCACAATGCTGATATCCGGGTTGGCCGACAAATCCAGGGAGACGAGTGAACGGCAAGTGGGCAGGCCCCTGCAGAGGACAGTGGGGGGTGGGAGAAGGGGGCAGGAATTGGCTGTGCTTAAGCTGGACCGGTGACAGCAGCCCCTGCAGAGTTCCTTGACCTGACAAGATGAGCCATCGTGGACAGCAGAGGCTGCCAGGACCAGTGTGACAGCGCCCAGAGAGGAAAGGACTTCATCATCCAATGTCATTGTGCGCAAAGAAGCAGGACAGCAGTTCACACTTAACTTGTCTCTGGGGGGCGGGGCATAAGCGTAAGCATTTTATTGTCATTGTGCACGCACAACAAAATTTACAGCAGCATTCCTCGATGCACACAATTCCAGACTCATACCCCATCCTCACTCTCCCCTTCCTCCACCCATCCCTACACAGCCCCAAACACATCAACACGAAGCCGCGGAGTTCAGCATAGCCACAGCTCTAGAGTAGAAGCTGTCTCTAAGCCTCTTTGTCCTAGTTTTGATAGACCTGTATCGTCTGCCGGATGGTAACAGTTCAAAAAGAGAGTGTGCTGGATGAGACGGGTCTCTCGGAATATGTTGGGCTTTCTTTAGGCTTCGGGAATCAGAGTTCTTCCAAGGAGGGGAGAGGGCAGCTGATAATCCCCTGTGCAGTAGTGGTCACCCTTTGGAGTGCCTTCCTATCTGCCGCTGTGCAACTGGAGAACCATACACAGATGCAGTAGGTTAAGACACTGGGGTGGGATGTGTGTCTCTTTTTGGTTTTAACATGCAGGAATTTTATGCTGCTGGAAGTCTTAGCAGCAGCCTGGAGCCCCTCTTCTGGGGAAGGGGGGGCTACGTGTTTCCCATGAAAAATTGTCCTCTTTCTCCGAGAGCAGATGAGCCCCCGCGGGTTGTCTCCAAGAGCCCCCAGTTTCTCCCAACAGCAGCACAATATTCCCACAAGAGCAATCCAATCTTATGGGGGGATGGGAGGCTCCATTTTAGAAGTTGCCTCTAAAGGGGACGGAGAGACCAAGGGGGCCTGTGTGTGAGCCCAGGATCCCCCTGGAAGAGAACAGTGCCCCTCGGACGGCTCCGGAGAACTGCTGCCTGTCTTCCTTCCCGTACAGCCATTTGCCCTCCGGTCACACGGCCCAGAAGGATGTATCTGGTAGCTGGGGCCTCTTCCAGAACCGAAGAGCACAGGTGGGCCCCAGGTTTAAGTCCCAGGTGCCAGTTGCTTATTTGCTAGACCTCCCACCCATCACCCCCACCCTACCTTTTTTAGCCCCCCCCCCTTTTTAGCTCTTAACATCTGGGTCCTTCTATCTAATGCAGTGATGGTGACCGAGTGCCCAAATTGCAACCCAAAAGCCACTTATTTATCGCAAAGGGCCAACACGGCAATTTAACCTGAATACTGAGGTTTTAGTTTAGAAAAAACAGTTGGCTCCGAGGTATGCATTACTCGGGAGTAAGCTTGGTGGTAGTCGGTGGCTTTGCTTTGAAGCAACCATGCAAGTCTTCCAAAGGGTGAATCACGACCCTTGGAGGGTTTGCTCTGAAGCAAGCCCCATTGCCAGCAACCGAGCTTACTCCCAGGTAAAGGATCGCGCTTTAGTTCTTCGCATGAAAATCAGTAGGGTTTAACAGTGCTTAACAGGGTTACCTACCCTGCTTTCCCAAAACTAGGTCTTAGGTTTAATGCTTATAAACGAGCCCAGCGGCCCAAGACAGCCTAGATTGGGGGGGGGGGACTCTTTGCGTGTGCCCACAGAGAGGGCTCTAAGTGCCACCTCTGGCACCCGTGCCATAGGTTCGCCACCACTGATCTAATGGGACTCGCCGCTCCCTCCCTCTTGGGGAGGATTTAAAATCAGGGTTTCTCGGACGCCTCTTATTATCTTACTGCTGTTTTTAAAGGTTTTAACTATATGTATTTGTATTGAGATTTGTGTTGTACACCGCCCAGAGCCCCTCGGGGATGGCATAAAAGTTTAAATAAATAAATAAATAAATAAATAAATAAATAAATACATACATACATACATACATACATACATACATACATACATACATACATACATACATACATACATACATACATACCTGGCCAGCTCTGCAACAGCCTCGTCCGTCAGGCGATTCCCAGAAAACGTCAAGTGGGTAACAGCACAGCCCTCCTGCGCAGAGAAACAGCTGGATTCAGAGGGGAGTTGCTGGTGAGGATGGGGGGTGCCCCGAGTCTCCCGAGCCTCGGGACGGGGGGAGTCTGAACAGCACCCCCAGCTCAGTCCGCAGTGAGGAACGTGGCCCCCTCCCCCAGCTTTTCAAAGGCTGGAAGACAATGACTGAACAGCCTGGCCTCTTCTGCAGGTATCCCTTTCTCTCTGTCGGGCACCTGCCTCCTCCATACCTGCACCAGGTACTTGACCATCACATCCCACGGTGGCTTCAGGTTTCCTGTTGATGCAACCACACAGCCAGCGTCCAGGTGGGTAAGCGCAGCGCTAGGTAGGCACTGGAGGAGCAGGTCAAGACCCGGGGAGTCCAGGGCGTTGTGGGACACAGCCAGCCACCTCAAGTGCACGGCCCCTGAGAGGAAGGAGCAGTTAGCCGCCCAGGTGGGGGAAGCATGGGAGAGTTTAGGCAGGACTGTGGGGCAGGGGCAGCCACACCCTGGGCTGGGCAGCACCCACAATAAAGAGAAAGGGGAGAAACAGGCGGTGAGCTTGCCCAGGCTGCTCCTCACCTCTCAGGGCGTTGGCCACCAGGGGCCGGTGGTGCTGCAGGAAGGCTGGGGTGAAGCCGCAGGCTCGCAGGTGCAGCTTGCTCAGGAGGGGGCAGGCCTGGAGCAGGGAGGCCAGGGCCTGGGTGCTGCCATCTCCTAGCGGGTTCAAGCTCAGGTCCAGCTCTTCCAGGTTCTGGAACAAGAGGGAGGGCTAAATCGCAGGCAGGCCGGGAGACGAGGGATGGGAATTCAGTAAAACCATGTTACAAAACTCTTTAGTTTGGGACTCTTTAGTTTGGAGAGGAGACGGCTGAGGGGGGATATGATTGAAGTCTATACAATTATGCATGGGGTAGAAAATGTCGACAGAGAGAAATTTTTCTCTTTCTCACAATACTAGAACCAGGGGGCATCCATTGAAAATGCTGGGGGGAAGAATTAGGACTAATCAAAGGAAACACTTCTTCACGCAACGTGTGATTGGTGTTAGGAATATGCTGCCACAGGAGGTGGTGATGGCCACTCACCTGGATAGCTTTAAAAGGGGCTTGGACAGATTTATGGAGGAGAAGTCGATGTATGGCTACCAATCTTGATCCTCTTTGATCTGAGATTGCAAATGCCTTAACAGTCCAGGTGCTCAGGAGCAGCAGCAGCCGCAGAAGGCCCTTGCTTTCACATCCTGCAGGTGAGCTCCCAAAGGCACCTGGTGGGCCACTGCGAGTAGCAGAGAGCTGGACTAGATGGACTCTGGTCTGACCCAGCAGGCTCGTTCTTATGTTCTTAACAACTGCCCCCCCCCCCATATCTGAAGCAGCAAGAGGGGTCCCTCCCCCTACCTGGAAGGTGACTGGGCCGGAGGGCCCCCGTGCCAGTTCATCCAGCCCTTTGGGGCCCAGCTGGTTGGCCGAGAGGTCCAGGGTCTTGAGGCTGGGCATGGTGCTGATGCTGGCCAGCAGCTCTGCTGCGGAGTCGTCCCCCAGGGCGGTTCCAGAGAGGCAGAGGCGTTGGATGGAGGTCTGTTTCTTGAGCGCCCTCAGGAGGGGGGCGAGGTGGAGGCCGCGCAGGGTGATGCCCGAGGCACTGAACGAGGGGCTGGACTCCTGGTGCTCCAGCATCTTCAGCAGCAGCGGATGTTCTCCTGGGCAGCCCGAGAGACACGGCCCGTCACCCTCGCCCCCAGCCCCGCAAGCAGCCAGTCAGCGGGACAGGAAGAACCCGCCTGGAAATGGGCAGGAGCCCTCCTGGCTCCCACAGGCAACTCCCCGGGGGACCGGCCTCTCAGGGGAAGGCTGTGGACTCCTGCCCTGGTGGTCGCTCCCCATCCCCTCTCCCCTTAAGGCCTGCATGTCCCAAACCAGGCCAGCCGCTGGCTTGCCCCCCCCCCCAAAGAAGCCCCATCCAAGAGGGGGCTGGAACTTACCCACAGACAAACTCCGACAGGCCTTGCAGTATCTCTCTGGAAGGGGCTGCAGGTCCCAGGACTGCACCTCAGCCAGCACCTGCCACAGAGGCGGCAACAGGTGTTGACCTTTAGGTGTTGGTGTTGACCTTTAAGGCCCTTCGCGGCTTGGGACCCTCATACCTTCGTGACCGTCTCACCCCATATGTCCCAAGTAGGCCTCTGCGGTCGGCAGAGGCAAATTTACTGGTGGCCTCCAGCCCCTCCATGATGCGGCTGGCCTCTACCCGGGCCAGGGCTTTTACGGCCCTGGCCCCTGCCTGGTGGAACATACTTCCATCAGATGTGTGGGCCCTGTGGGACCTTGGTGAATTCCACAGGGCCTGTAAAACAGTTCTGTTCCACCGGGCCTTTGGTGAGGCCAGCCACAGATTCCCCCTGTGGGATGCCCTTGCGTTGCGTGCCATCATTGGCACGCCTGATATATTTATTTATTTTATTTATTTATTACTTAGACTTTTATACCGCCCCATCCTCGAAGGGCTCTGGGCGGTGTACAACACAAAAATATAAATTAAGTTACTAAAACCATTAAAACAGCGATAGCAATAAAATACTATAATATACTATCTAATCAGTGCTGTCCCTTCCCGGCCTTGGGATCGGGCGCCATATATTATTGCTGCTGCTGCGTTTTATTGGTTATAAATTTGTAATTGTTTTAAATCACCTTTGTTTTATGTGTACAATGTTGTTTTTGAGCCTGCTGTGTTTAATGTTATTATGTATTGTTATTGCAGGCCTGCTGTTCGCCGCCCAGAGCCCTTCGGGGATGGGCGGTTTAAAATCTAATAAATAAATAAATAAATAAATAAATAAATAAATAAATAAATAAATAAATAAATAAATAAATAAATAAATAAAATAAACAATCACAGGGTGCCAGGCACTGGGCGGGGGGGGGGGGGAGGGGGACCTCTGCCCCCACCCAGGGACTTCCGAGACCCAGCTGATGCGCTTCAGACCTTCTCTCTGCTGGAGACTTGCTGGCCGGCTTCCACAACACCCTCAGGAGGGCGCCCAAAGCACAGCCCAGCGTCTCCAGCTCTGCTCCATCACGGAGTGGTCCCTGATCTCCCCCTGCCCCAGTTTGCTCTGTTGTTGTTGTTGCCGCCTTTGTGCGGCCTGCTGGGGTCCCAAAACAGTCACAGCTTTCAGCATACTGGGCTTCTCTCAGAGGCAGGCCAGGAAGAAGAAGAAGAAGAGTTTGGATTTATATGCCCCCACTTTCTCTCCTGTAAGGAGACTCAAAGGGGCTTACAATCTCCTCCCCGCCCCCCCAACAAACACCCTGTGGGGTGGGTGGGACTGAGAGAGCTCAGAAGAACTGTGACTAGCCCAAGGTCACCCAGCTGGCATGTGTTGGAGTGCACAAGATGGTTCACCAGATAAGTCTCCACAGCTCAGGCGGCAGAGCGGGGAATCAAACACGGTTCTCCAGATTAGAGTGCACCTGCTCTGAACCACAACCCCACTGGCTCTCTGGAGAAGGGTGAGAATTTGCATAGCCCCACCTACAGAGTTAAAGGGGAGGAGTCACGACACCTGAGGCATCCCCAGCTGCCAAAGGCCAGATTTCACGCCCAAGAACCCCCGCCTTTTGGAAAATTCTTACAGCAGGAAAATTCTTACAGCGCCACACTGCCCACCTCACCCACCCTCGAGGCATCTTTAGTTTGAACCACCTGTGTGGTTCTCTGACGGCATCCCCGCAGCAGAGAAACCCTGCCTGGCTCGTAACTAGGCAAGAGTGCCAGGTAGCACGCTCTCTGCGCCCTGCAGCTGCAGACCGTCCCACAGCAGAAGTCTCTCCCACCACCCATGCAAATATCCTCCCGGCTTCCTGGCTGGCTCCCGGGATCCGACACAGCGGCCTTCCTGCTTCCCCACGGGCAGAAGCCCCACAAACGGCTGCTCACCTCCTCGTTGCTCTGCAAGACGTCCACGATGAGGTCCTGGGGAGCCAAGAGGGCCCCCTCCTTCTTAAGGGTGAGGTGCGGCAGCAGCCCACTCGTCTGGTAGTAGCGCTGAGAGGCCTGATCCGCCAGCCAGGATACGGGCCGGCTCTCGCTGCCGCTGCAGGGAGGGGAGAGACAGCCGAGGGCAGCGGGTCACAGCCGGGCACCGGGCGGAGGATATTCCTCTCTCGCTCTTGAGATGGTTTTGCTTTGACCTGGAGCAGCTGCCTCCCTCCCTCCCTCCCCCGCCCACCCAGAGGCTGCTCCTGAGCCAGAGGCAACCTATTCACTCCCACTAGTTCTGATCTGAACATGTCTAGGCCACCTTTCCATCTGATCAGGGTCCCCCAGGTGACTTTGGACAGGTCAGGGAGTTACTGGGCTGTGGGGTGAGGGAGGTGCGGAAGGGAATATTTGAAAAGAGGGGGACGACTGCTCTGTAGAGGACAGGGGGCGTGAAATGAAATAAGCTAGGAAACGTTCAGGGGAGAGAAACTCCCCCACGGAATTGAAACGTGCGGAGGTCCTGGGGTCTCAAGGTTATGTTAAAAGGGAGGTGTCCTACAGGGCTCCCCTGATCTAAACCAGGAGGCAGTTCTCAAGACGGAGGGAGAAGTGCAGGAGAAGAAGAATCAGATCCCCCTAATGTTTTCCAGCTCGGCACTCAGAAGGTCATAAGAACAAGCCAGCTGGATCAGACCAGAGTCCATCTAGTCCAGCTCTCTGCTATTCGCAGTGGCCCACCAGGTGCCTTTGGGAGCTCACCTGCAGGATGGGAAAGCAATGGCCTTCTGCTGCTGCTGCTGCTCCTGAGCACCTGGTCTGCTAAGGCTTTTGCAATCTCAGATCAAGGAGGATCAAGATTGGTAGCCATAGATCGTCTTCTCCTCCATAAAGGTCCCAGGTTCAAACCCTGGCATCTCCAGTTAGAAAAGACCAGGGGGCAGGGGGATGGGAAAGACCTCAGCCCGAGACCCTGTACAGCCACTGCCAGTCTGGGCAGGCAAGACTGACCCCGACAGAGCGAGGGCCTGATCCAGCGGGAGGCAGTTCCGTGTGTGCTGAGGTCACCCTGTAGAAATGAGGTTTCTAGACACCCTCAAGGACTGTGCACTAGGAGAGCTGGTCATGGAGCCAACCACAGCTACATTCAAGTCCAGGAGCACCTTACCGGGGGTGGCCAACCTGTGGCGCTCCAGATGTTCATGGACTACAATTCCCATCAACCCCTGCCAGCATGGTTAATTGGCCCAATCGGCCATGCTGGCTGGGGCTGATGGGAATTGTAGTCCATGAACATCTGGAGCGCCATAGGCTGGCCACTCCTGTAATAGACCAACAAGATGATCAGGGGAGAAGCTTTCAAGAATCAAACTCCCTTTGGGAGAGGAAGTCCAGACAAAGCAGGACAGCTAAATGGAACCTCCAAGAACAGGGGCAGTATGTCTGAACAGCAAGGGCTGGTACAAAACACGACCTTCAACGTCCTCCTTAGGGGCTTCCCAGAGGGGCAGCCAGAGGTCTGATCGGGCGTGGCATTCCTTAGGATGAGGGAGGGAGAGGAAAGGCGATCAAAAGGAACGAGAGAGAGAAGTGAGGCTGGTTAGCGAAGAGGTAAAGCAGGAGAGAATGGAGCACGCCCGGCACCAAGGAAAGGAAGCCGCCGCCCTGGGGTGAGATGACGGCAGCCGCTCCAGCAGGGTCTGAGGGACCCAGAGAGTGGTTCTGGGATAAAGATACCCCTTCACCTCCATTACCTTTGGGGCACGGGGATAAGGAAGATGTTCTCGTGCACTCGAACTCGCACCCGGACAGGGGCTGGGGGAACAGGGAGCTGTGAAGAGGAGAGAAAGGGTTATTTATTTATTTATTGGTTATATTTCTATAACGCCCTCCCCCGAAGGGCTCAGACTTAAGAAGAAGAACAGAAGAGATTATATGCCATTAAAGGTTAAAATTGAAATTGAAGAAGAGCCTGGATTTGTACCCCCCCCTTCTAACCTGTAAGGAGACTCAAAGGGGCTTACAAACTCCGCCCCTTCCTCTCCCCACAACAGACACCTTGTGAGGCAGGTGGGGCTGAGAGAGTCCTGAGAGAGCTGTGACTGGCCCAAGGTCACCCAGCAGGAGTGCGGAAACACATCCAGTTCACCAGATCAGAGTCGGTGGGGAATCAAACCCGGAGGGGTGGGGAATCAAACCCGGTTCTCCAGATTAGCGTCCACCTGCTCTTAACCACCAAACCACGCTGGCTCTCCTCGCTGCTCACCTCCCCCTGACGGGGTCTCCCACTCTGTGGCCCACCCTTCATTCGACTGCGCCAGAGATTAAGTCCCCTCCTGAGCTCCAGGCCACACAGAACACTGCGGGAAAGGCGGGGCTTCGTTGGCCTGCCTGGGCCCGGGGAGGAGGGCAGGCCTCTTCAGCGCTGCTGCTGCTACGGAGAAGCCAGGCCTGGCGGCGGGCAAGCTAGGCACCCCTTCCCTACAGGAGACTCACCTGCGCCGAGCCTGGGGGTGGGCTCTCACAACCCCTGGTGCTGCTGTCCGCTGGGCTGCTGCCCCCTGCCCCCCAGGGGGGACTGGAATCACCCGCTGACCCCGGGCTCCCTGTCGGGCCAGCTCCTCGCGTCCTGCCCTCAGCCCAGGCAAGGCGACTCTGCCGGAGCCGCCGCCGCTTCTTCCTTGCGGCCTCCGAGGTGAGGTGGGGCCCCCCGCTTTCACTCTCGGGCCCCGAGGACTCCTCCGAGCTGGACCTGAAGTCCTTGTCCCGACTCGGGCGGCTTCTTTTGCGGGACCCGTGGCCCAGGCCCACGTCGTCTTCCAGCCAATCGTCGCCCACGTACTCCTCCGGGGGGATCAGGGCTGACCTGTCGGAGGGCCTCGTGGTCTCGGGGGCCAGTGGCCGACGGGACTGGGCACTGCCCACCTGCCGCATGGCTGCCTGGTACTCCGCTGCGGCAGCCGAGGAGTCAGCACCCTCTTCGCCCCTGGGGGGGTCCTGGCCCGGGAGCCACGGCCTCTTCTTGACAGGCCTCAGGGGAATCATGCAGTCCTCCACAGGCTCCCGCGGGCCCTGACGGGCCTTGCCCAAGCCCAGTTCGCCGTTCTGCCTCGGGGCCCTCTGGGGACTGCGCGGCTTCTCAGCAGGACGTGGAAAGCAGGAGGGCTGGGAGCCGGAGACCTCCGAATCAAAAAGAGGACTCGCTGGCTCTCCTTGTGGGGTCTGAGGTTTGGAGCCTGCAAGGGTGGAAGTCAGAAACCCTGAGCTAGAAACACGGGGGTTGGAACACACAAAGTAACTGGGCTGGACAAGTCAAACTCTGGCTCCCCTGAGCTAAACCAGGAGGCAGATCTCAAGAGACCACGGGGCTTTCCGCACTACAGAAGGGAGCTAAGGTCAAATCGGTTCCCTTCAGTGGGGGGCGATTCCAGGCTGTCCGCACAGCAACTTACTTGGCCCCCTGGAACCGAGCTAAGTGGGCAGGATCATCTTGGTGCCTGTTTTGCTCCTCGATCGTGATTGGAGCTTGTGTTACCATGGGAAACGGGAGCGTTCTTTTTTTTTTTTTTACAGTTTTCACAGTTTACAGTTACATGCCCGCCACGACTCTCCCATTCTGCGCATCCTGATTGGTTGAACGGATGAGGTGTCGTTTCGATGCGTCCGCACTTCGAAGCTTCAAAGTGGTATCGACCTTGTTCCAGCAGAAAGGTGCAGTTCATAACTGCGACAGGGATGTCGCAGTTCTGGGGGGGGGGGAACTGAGACAAAACAACGTTGAGCTCAGTTGCAGTGCGGATACACTGAGGTGAACCTAGATAGAAACCAGTACAACTCTGTCAGCGTGGAAAGCCCCCAAGAGTATCTTAAAATGGAACAGCTCAGCAAGTCCAGGACCTCCTTAGAACCTAGAGAGATCCTTGGGGTATGAGCTTTCGAGAGTGGAATCTTCCTGCCCTGTTTCCCTGAATATAAGACATCTCCTGAAAATAAGACGTAGTAGAGGTTTTGCCGAAGTGCGAAATATAAGGCATCCCCCGAAAGTAAGACGTAGCAAAGTGTTTGTTTGGAAGCATGGCCGACGAACGGAACACAGAACAATAAGACATCCCCTGAAAATAAGACATAGCGCATCTTTGGGAGCAAACATTAATATAAGACACTGCCTTATTTTCGGGGAAACACGGTACTTGTATCTGATGAAGGGAGATTTGACTCAGGAAAGCCAGACCCCCCAAATCTTGTTCATATACAGGACTCCAGTCCAGCGGCTCTACTGCACACCGACGTGGCCACTCTCGGAAGACATCCAAAGTGTGCTCCTTTGAGGCCTAGACTGACCTCTCGGAGGTGCCCCCCTCCCTGCAGCAGCAAAGGACAGTAAGAAATGCACAACGCCCCCAGGGCCAGCTGCAATGGGAGCGCCCTCAGCCAGCCCAGCCAGAATTGCGATCGCTCTCTTCCTGGCACGTCTGCAGCGAGCGAAGGCTCGGCTCGGGTTTTACCTGCCGCTCAGGCCCCTTTGCCCGGCACGCCCAGTGGCCCTTCCTACTCTGGATCCAGCCCACGGCTTGTCGGAGAACAAGGCTGGGTTGGAGGAGCTGCTCATGTTACAGCCACAAATCAGAGAAAGAAGAAGAAGAAGAAGAAGAAGAAGAAGAAGAAGAAGAAGAAGAAGAAGAAGAAGAAGAAGAAGAGGAGGAGGAGGAGGAGGAGGAGGAGGAGGAGGAGGAGGAGTTTGGATTTATATCCCCCCTTTCACTCCTGCAGGAGACTCAAAGGGGCTGACAATCTCCTTGCCCTTCCCCCCTCACAACAAACACCCTGGGAGGTAGGTGGGGCTGAGAGAGCTCCCAGAAGCTGTGACTAGCCCAAGGTCACCCAGCTGGCGTGTGTGGGAGTGTACAGGCTAACCTGAATTCCCCAGATAAGCCTCCACAGCTCAGGCGGCAGAGCTGGGAATCAAACCCGGTTCCTCCAGATTAGATACACAAGCTCTTAACCTCCTACACCACTGCCCGGAGCAGGCAGAGGCTGCTGTGTTGGGAGTCTGGCCGCTCGTTTCCACAAGCACTGTTGTCATCTTCCCAAGAGAAAGTGCAGAACATAGTGCCTGAAATTGGCGGCCCCGTAGCATATTCCTGAGCAGAAGCTACTGAGGAAGAGAGCAGCAGCACCTCCCTGCCCCGCCCCCCCTCCCCTGGGCCCCAGGACCTGCCCCTCCCCCCCGTGAACACACACAAAACTGCCCTACACTGAATCAGGCTTGCAAGTTGGAGGCCTGAGGCCTTTCGCATCCTGCTGCCTGTAGATGCCGGGGGTTGAACCGGGGGGGCCTCGTGCATGCCAAAGAGATGTTCTGCCACGGAACCACGGCCCCTCCCTTCCTGCAGCCTCACCTGGATTCTTTTTTAAATTCAATAAGCCTTTATTGGCATATACACGATAGTATAAAAACACAGTTCCAGTTAAAAAGTGAATAGTAAAAAACTTTGCGTTTGTCACACATTCGGTTTACAAACTTCTGACAAAAACTTTGCCGCTAAAATCCTGACAATTTAAAAGCGTGACTACTTTATCTGATTCAGTATAATCAACCATAGGGTCTATAGCCGTGTTGGCAAACCTTTGGCACTCCAGATGTTATGGACTACAATTCCCATCAGCCCCTTCCAGCATGGCCAATTGAAGGAGTCACTGTCATAACCCCAATAAGACATAGTAGAGGTTTTGCTGAAGTGCGAAATATAAGGCATCCCTCGAAAGTAAGACGTAGCAAAGGTTTTGTTGGGAAGCCTGCCCGACGAACAGAACACAGACAAATAAGACATTCCCTGAAAATAAGACATAGCGCATCTTTGGGAGCAAAAATTAATATAAGACACTGTCTTATTTTCGGGGAAACACGGTAATAGGCTGGGTATCCCTGTGTGAAAGGAATTGACATATTCGTTGGTGAACAAGATTTATTTGCCAAGCTCTGCAGTTGTTGATAGTCCAGTGCTAACAGCCTCTCTTTAATGAGGGCAAAAGTTTCAGTAAAGGTTAGCATATTGAAGGAGTCACTGTCATAACTCAGTTCCCCGATCTTTGCTGTAACTATTGTGCACCATTTTGAATGGTGGAGTTGGCTCACCTGGATTCGCCACGGCCTTCCTCAGCAGCTGCTCCATGGCCTTGCAGCGCTCGCGGGTTTCCCGGTCCAGATCCCGACTGTACAGACGGACCCACTCTTGGAGAGTGCCCAGCGGGTTCAGGCCCTACACGGGGGGAGGCACCAGGCGTGGTGAGTGGTGGAACTTCCAAGGGAGTATGCATCACCCGGAGTCAGCCAGACACTCTCTGGCCGGAACACACGTCTGAACGGACCGGCCCTGCCCTTCTCTCTGGTGGACGGAGACCAATCCAGCCCAGCCCCCCAGGGGGCAAACAAACCCCCAGATTGCTCTGTTCACACCTGCAAGTTGAGGACAGCAGAAGAGCCCTGCTGGATCAGACCAATGAGAAGGTCTGCCTCGTCTAGCCTTCTGTCTCACACACTTCCTCTGGAGGGCCAACCACTGGGCATAGAGCAGTGGTGGCGAACCTTTTCGAGACCGAGTGCCCAAATTGCAACCCAAAACCCACTGATTTATCGCAAAGGGCCAACATGGCAATTTAACCTGAAGGCTGAGGTTTTAGTTTAGAAAAAACAGTTGGCTCCGAGGTATGCGTTACTCGGGAGTAAGCTTGGTGGTAGTCGGTGACTTTGCTTTGAAGCAACCATGCAAGTCTTCCAACGGGTGAATCATGACCCTAGGAGGGTTTGCTCTGAAGCAAGCCCCATTGCCAGCAACCAAGCTTACTCCCAGGTAAAGGATCGAGCTTTAGTTCTTCGCATGAAAACCAGTGGGGTTTAACAGTGCTTAACAGGGTTACCTACTCTGCTTCCCCAAAACTAGGTCTTAGGTTTAATGCTTATAATCGAGCCCAGCGGCCCAGGCCAGCCTAGATGGGGTGGGGGGTGGGGACTCTGTCCACATTATTTTAAACACAAGGAGGAAAACGCGTTGCGCCTAATCCGCGTTTTTCGATGGCTTCATCAGCCTCACAGTTTGTGGATATAATTTACGTTGGCTTCAGATGGGTACTCTGCAAATACTTACCTGGTTTAACCTTGATGATCCTGGATTTACCTGTGATGATTTCGGACTCACCTTTTGGATGTCGTTTAAAAATAAGTGATTGTGATTATAATTAATGAAATATAAAAAATGAACAATGATACAAGTTTATGTGTATATATATGCATCTGAGAAATTAGTTACAGCCAGAGTGCAACAGTTGTTGCTGTTGCTGAGGTGCGCCCCCTCCCCCCGCCCCCCCCTTCCTTGCTTTGCTCCCTGGTTCTCTTGCTCCCTATTTTATAATCTGTTTTTGCATATTTATTGCTATTTTTAGGGAGGAGTTTGGTTGCTCCCTTCTTTGTGGGGTGGTTTTTAAAGGAATTGGATTGCGGGACACCATTTTTATTGTTATTGTTTTGACCGCTGTTTACATGGTTTTAATGGTTTTAACAAATTCTAGTATATATGGTCACTATTGCGACCCTTGTTATATACTGTACATAGATTATGTTGTGCACCGCCCAGAGCCCCTTGGGGATTGGGCGGTCTATAAATTTAAATAATAAATAAATAAAAATAAACAAATATTTACTACTGCACCCCCTTTTATGTGAGTTTTCTGGTGTCAACATGAAGTGCAGAATAGAGGGAAGGAACTCTGTGTGGCCAAACAGGGGCTGGCAGAAGCAGTTCTCCCAACCAACGGCTGACCCAACAAGGCCCTCCGCAGGTGTACCCAGCAATGCCCACCCCCCACCCCCACCTGTCAGCAGCACCTCCCTCCTCCTGACCTTGGCATTACGAAGTGCAACGGAGGCGCCTCTGCGGATCAGGAGCTCCGCGACATCAAAGTGGCCGCAGTTGAGGGCGTCGTGCAGGGGGGTGATGCCCTCGCAGCCGGGCCCCCCGCGGTCGTCGATGTTCGCCCCGTGGTCCAAAAGCAAGCCAACGATCTCTGGGAGGAGAGAATCATGGGAGTTGGAAGAGACCCCCAAGGGCCATCCAGTCCAACCCCCTGCCGTGCAGAAACAATCAAAGCACTCCTGAGAGATGGCCGCCCAGCCTCTCTTTAAAAACCTCCAAAGAAGGAGACTCCACCACACTCCGAGGCAGTGAATTCCACTGTCGAACAGCCCTTAATGTCAGGAGGTTTTTCCTGATGTTGAGGTGGAGTCTCTTTTCCTTCACCTTGAACCCGTGACTCCTGGTCCCGGTCTCTGGAGCCGCAGAAAACAAGCTTGCTCCCTCACCAACGTGAAGAGGCAAGTGATTCATGCCAGGCACCTTGGACCACCTGGCTCTCTCTGTGGCCCTGACGCCCTCCCCTGCACTTACCCAGGTGCCCGTGGTTGCAGGCCTCATGCAGTGGGGTCCAGCCGCAGTAGTCCCGAGGGCTGACAGGATGGGCCTGCAGTGGTGAGGGAAAGCATGAACAGAACAGGCCCAGCGGCCTCCCCATGCCTGCGCTGGTTCCCCCTCCCGAGTGGGAACCAATAGAAATGAAAGGGAAGGGAGAAACTGCAGCCAGCCAGGAGAACTGGGCTGCCCCACTCCTGATGGTTCCCTCTGGGTCCTTCTGCACCGTCTGGAGGACGAGGCTCAAAGCTAAAGAGGAAGAACGAAAGGCCACCCCCTGACGGCAGGCAGAGGAGAAGACCACTGGTGCTCACTAGGAGCAAAGAAGAAGAAGAAGAAGAGTTTGGATTTATGTCCCCCCTTTCTCTCCTGCAGGAGACTCAATGGGCTTGCAATCTCTTTGCCCTTCCCCACTCACAACAAACACCCTGTGAGGTAGGTGGGGCTGAGAGAGCTCCCAGAAGCTGTGACTAGCCCAAGGTCACCCAGCTGGCGTGCGTGGGAGTGCCCAGGCTAATCTGAATTCCCCAGATCAGCCTCCACAGCTCAGGCAGCAGAGCTGGGAATCAAACCCGGTTCCTCCAGATTAAATACACGAGCTCTTAACCTCCTACGCCACTTCTGCTCCCTCTGGGAGGTTCCCTCTGGGTCCTTCTGCACTGTCCGGAGGACGAGGCTCAAAACTAAAGAGGAAGAACGAAAGGCCACCCCCTGACAGCAGGCAGAGGAGAAGACCACTGGTGCTCACTAGGAGCAAAGAAGAAGAAGTAGAGTTTGGATTTATATCCGCCCTTTCTCTCCTGCAGGAGACTCAATGGGCTTGCAATCTCCTTGCCCTTCCCCACTCACAACAAACACCCTGTGAGGTAGGTGGGGCTGAGAGAGCTCCCAGAAGCTGTGACTAGCCCAAGGTCACCCAGCTGGCGTGTGTGGGAGTGCACAGGCTAATCTGAATTCCCCAGATAAGCCTCCACAGCTCAGGCGGCAGAGCCGAGAATCAAACCCGGTTCCTCCAGATTAGATACACGAGCTCTTAACCTCCTATGCCACTGCTGCTCCTACAAGCTCCTTTCCCTTCCTCTCCCCACAACAGACACCTTGTGAGGCAGGTGGGGCTGAGAGAGCTCCGAGAAGCTGTGACTAACCCAAGGTCACCCAGCTGGCGTGTGTGGGAGTGCCCAGGCTAATCTGAATTCCCCAGAGAAGCCTCCACAGCTCAGGCGGCAGAGCTGGGAATCAAACCCGGTTCCTCCAGATTAGATACACGAGCTCTTAACCTCCTACACCACTTCTGCTGCCTCTGGGAGGTTCCCTCTGGGTCCTTCTGCACTGTCTGGAGGACGAGGCTCAAAACTAAAGAGGAAGAACGACAGGCCACCCCCTGACAGCAGGCAGAGGAGAAGACCACTGGTGCTCACTAGGAGCAAAGGGCAGCCAGCCGAATGTGCCCGGCCCCCGCTGGGGCAGAGAGCAGAATCGTTGCCTGTGCATTTGGGACTCACCTTCTCCAAGAGGAACTGGACCCGCCGCAGGTTACCGTCGATGCAGGCTCGATGCAGCAACGTCTCGCCTTTGTCGTTCCGCTGATTCCACTGGGAAAGAAAGGGGCACGGTCAGGCCACGCGGGGCTCCCGACTCACTCGCTCGCAAAGCAGCCCAGAGCACAGCCGGGCCGCTCTTCCCTCTGGCTCAGCAGCACTCCCCCTCCCCCTCCCACTGCCTACCTGACCCGCAATCATCAGGCTGACAGTCCAACCTCACCTTGCTGACGTTCCGCCGGCCTGGGACGCTCTTGCCATACCCCTCCAAGTCATCCTCTCCATCTGGAGGAGAAAGGAGCAGGTAAGAGCTGAGCCACACCCACCAATCAGGTCCTAGGAGGAGGAGGAGGCCATCCGGAGACCCCTGGGGAGTTCTCAGCCCAAAGGCAAGGCCTGCCTCGGCTGGTCCCGGGAGCCGGCAGGTCAAGATGTCCTTCGCGGTCAGCCTCTCGGATCATGGCCGATAACTCCTTTGAGCCAACCCTGCCCGCTTAGCATCCTGGCGCTACCCTGCGATGGAAGGCATTCCACCAGCTGCCATCTTGCCCCCACTGCCTGTCCACGCCAATCAATCTCTTTGTGTGTCCGTGTGGCAACCATGAGGCCCAGAGGGGGCAGCGGGGGCCCCCTCCCCCCAGTCTTGTTGCATCCACGCTGGCTCCCAGTTTGCTTCCAGGCTCAATCCAAGGTGGCAGCTTGAGAAAGGGGCACCTCTGTCACCACACCAACACTTTGGAGCTCCCTCCCCAGGGAAACCTCCTGTGAGCTAAGGCTGCTGAATCTGGAAGGTGGGGCTTAACAGGGGTTAACAGAGTTCATCTCTTGTTCCTCTTTGTCCTGAGAGGTGGGGCTTTTGTCCTGAGAGGTGGGGCTTTAGTTCAGTCTCTGGAACCAGCGGCGCGCGCCTAACGGCGCACGCAATTTTAATTTAATTTTTTTGTTTTTTAAATTAATAAGGACATATTTGACAGATAGTACGTGCAGATAGCTCCAGGGGGGCAGTGACTAAAAGCTTAATATTGAAATATCTAAACAAATCAGATATGAAGGCAGAAAGCCAGCAGGGGGATGGGGGCTTTCCAGTGTTTTGCACTGAGTGTCACATGTATGACTATCTGCCACTAGGACAGAAGTCGTGGGTGTGCCCTCGCTGCAATGAGCTCCTGGCACTCAAGGAACGTGTGCGTTCTCTTGAAGCCAAGGTGGCAGACCTGGAGAAGCTGAAAGAGGCAGAGAGGGTGACAGAAGAGGCTTTCAGGGACCTAACAGCCGGGTCCCACTCCCAAGGTGACATCTCTTCAGATGTCATGGAGAATGAAGGTCTTGGGGACGGAGGGTGCCAGTCTGAGGTGGGGGAAGATGCTCCCTTAGATGGGATCCCTTCCTTAACTGGTGATCAGCTATCCTCTCGCACTGAGGATACCCCTCGGGGAGGTGGGGGGCTCCTTTTAGTGGGTGATTCGATCGTTAGAAATGTAGAGAGTTGGGTTTGTGAGAGGCGTGATGACCGCATGGTGACTTGCCTGCCTGGTGCGAAGGTTGCGGATGTCACGCTTCGTCTAGATAGGCTTTTAGACAGTGCTGGGGTGGAGTCAGCAGTTGTGGTCCACATTGGCACCAACGACATTGGGAAATGTAGCCGGGAGGTTCTAGAAGCTAAATTTAGGCTGCTAGGAAAAAGGTTGAAGTCCAGGACCTCCAAGGAGGCATTCTCAGAAATGCTACCTGTTCCACGCGCAGGGCGTGCTAGGCAAGCGGAGATACAGGGTCTCAATGCGTGGATGAGAAGGTGGTGTAAGGCAGAGGGTTTCAGATTTGTCAAGAACTGGGGAACCTTTTGGGACAAGGCAGGCCTGTACAAACGGGACGGGCTTCATCTTAACCAAAGAGGAACCAGGCTGCTGGCGCTCAACATTAAAAAAGGTGGCAGAACAGCTTTTAAACTGATCACTGGGGGAAAGCCGACAGGAGCTGAGGTGACTTCGGTTCGGAATACAGTATCTATGGGGATGCAGACAGAGAGGGAGGTTTTTCTAAATCAACCACATACAAGCGAGGAACATAGCAATGTGCATGTGACAAGGGATAGTGTCTACAAAAGACTTGAGGGTAAAGCACATAAATCCCAGGTTAAGGACAGAGACAGGGTATACAGGTGGTCTCTATGCTAATAGTAGAAGCATTCGACCTAAAATGGAGGAGCTAGAGTACAGAGTTTTGAAGGAGGACTTTGATATAGTGGGCATTACAGAGACATGGTGGAATGAGGAGAACCAGTGGGATGCTGTTATACCAGGCTACAGGCTCTATAGGAAGGATAGGACAGGGCGCATTGGGGGTGGAGTTGCCCTTTTCATCAAAGAGAGCATAGTATCACATAAAATAGACAATGCAAGGGGAGCTGGTTCCCTACAGAATCACTGTGGATATCAATACCAGGTGTGAAGGACAGTTTAATATTAGGAATATATTATCGTCCCCCTGACCAAAGTGCACAAGAGGATTCTGAGATGGAAAAAGAAATTAGAGAGGCCAACAAAAACAAAAATGTAGTGGTAATGGGTGATTTTAACTATCCCCATATAAACTGGAAAAATGCATGTTCAGGTCATAGTAAGGAGAGAGCATTCCTGGATATGCTAAATGACTGTGGCTTAGAGCAGATGGTTGTGGAACCAACCAGGGGAGAGGTGATCCTAGATCTAATTCTATGTGGGACCCAGGACCTGGTGCAGGAAGTCAGTGTTGTTGAGCCGATAGGGAACAGTGACCACAATGCTGTCAGATTCAGTATCTCAGCATGCGAACAAGTGGCAAATACTAATGTAGTTACATTCGCCTTCAGAAAGGGAAATTTCTCAAAGATGAGGGGGATAGTGCGCAGGAAGCTGAAAGGGAAAATCAACAGAGTCAAAACTGTCCAGGATGCTTGGAGGTTATTTAAAAACACAGTAATAAAAGCTCAGCTGGAATGTGTTCCACAGGTTAGAAAAGGCAGCACCCAGTCCAAAAGAAAGCCACCATGGTTAACAAGAGAGGTTGAGGAAATTATCAGAAAAAAGAAAATGTCTTTTAGAAAATGGAAGTCCAGTTTGGCTGATGAAGAATATGAGAGGGAACACAAGTAATGGTGGCAAAAAGAGAAACTAGAAGTTAGCTGTAAAAGGGGAGGCAAAAAAAAAGGATTATGAGGAACGCATGGCCTCGCGAACATCAAGACCAGCAACAAACAGTTCTTCAAAAAAGTACATCAAAAAAGCAGGAGACAGCCAGCAAGGGAAGCGGTAGGCCTGTTAGATGACAAAGGAACAAAGAGATTGATGCTAAAAGATGGCAGGGGAGATTGCAGAGAGAAGCTGAATGAATTCTTTGCATCTGTCTTCACCCAAGAGGAGTGGTGAGGAACATTCCTGCTCCTGAACCAAGCTCCTTAGGGAGGCTAATCTGAGGAACTAAAGCAAGAGATGAGTGGTAGATACAAGGAGAGAAGTTCATGGCAGCCATTGATAAACTAAGTAATGTTACCAAATCCCCTGGCCCAATCTAGATTGTATTCACTTAAGAGTTCTTAAAGAGCTCCAAGCATGAAATTGCTGATCTTCTCACTTTAATATGCAACTTATCCCTGAAATCAGGCTCCATCCCTGAAGACTGGAAGATGGCCAATGTCACACCAATTCTTTTAAGAAAGAAAGGATCACTAGAGGGGGACCCGGAAATTACAGGCCAGTCAGTTTGACATCTGTTCCTGGTAGGTATTAGTGCAGAATCTATCATTAAAAGATAAAATTTATAAGAAACATGTAGAAAAGCAAGACTCTGCTGACGAAAGAGTCAGCATAATGGCTTTTTTTGCAGAGAGCAAATCCTGTCTTGCACAAACTTACTAGAGTTCTTTGAGGGTGTGTAAACAACAGGCATGTGGACAGGGGTGAACCCGATTGGACATTGTCTACTTGGATTTCCGAAAGTTGCTTTTGACAAAGTTCCTCACCAAGAGACTACTGTTGAGAAAACTCAGCAATGAAGGAATAAGAGGGGAAGTCCTCCTATGGATTAAAAAACTGTGGTTGAGAAACAGGGAAACAAAAAAAGAGTGGAGTGTAAATGGGAAGTTCTCACAATGGAGAGATGTGAGGTGAGTGGTGTCCCCCTAAGGATCCTCGGTTTTTGGGACCAGTGCTCTTTAGCTAACCTATTCATAAATGACCTGGTAAGTAGAGGGTGGGTAAGCGTGGTGGCCAAGTTTGCAGATGATACCAAATTATGTAGGTGGTGGTGAGAACCACAAAGGATTCGCGAAGAGCTCCAAAGCGGACCTTGATAAATTAGGTGTGAGTGGGCTCAGAAATGGCAAAATGCAGTTCAATGTAGCAAAAATGTAAGAAGTGATGATGCACATAGGGGCAAAAAAATCCAAACTTCACATACATCGCTAAGCAGGGGTCAGTGCTATCAGTCACAGACCAGGAAAGGGATTTAGGCGTCTTAGTTGATAGTTCCATGGGAATGTCAACTCAATGCATGGCAGCTGTAAAAAGGAAAAGGCAAAAAACTCTATGCTAAGGGGATCATTTAGAAAAGGAATTGATAATAAAACTGCAAAAGATTGTCATGCCCCTTATATAAAAGCAGTAGGTGCGACCCGCGCCTTGGAGTACTGTGTCCAGTTCTGGTCACGCGATCTCAAAAAAGGATATTGAGGAGATGAAAAGAAAAAAAGTGTAGAGAAAGGGCAACAAAAGGATGATTGAGGGACTGCGGAGCACCTTCCCTATGAGGAGAGGCTACGCGTTTGGGACCTCTTTTAGTTTGGAGAGGAGGCGGCTGAGGGGGGGATATGATTGAAGTCTACAAAAATTATGCATGGGAGTAGAAATGATGTTGGACGGAGGAAGAAATTTTTCTCTCTTTCTCACAATACTACAACCAGGGGGCATTCATTGAAAATGCTGGGGGGAAGAATTAGGACTAATAAAAGGAAACACTTCTTCACGCAACGTGTGATTGGTGTTTGGAAGATGCTGCCACAGGAGGTGGTGATGGCCACTAACCTGGATAGCTTTAAAAGGAGGCTTGGACAGATTTATGGAGGAGAAGTCGATTTATGGCTACCAATCTTGATCCTCTTTGATCTGAGATTGCAAATGCCTTAACAGACCAGAGGGTGATCGGGGAGCAACGGCCACTTAGCAGCCCAGAAGGCTTGGCATTCGTGTCACATCCTGCATGTTAGAGCTCCCCAAAAGGCACTCCTGGTGGGCCACTGCAAACATTAGCAGAGAGCTGAAGACTAGATGGACTCTTGGTCTGATCCAGCTGAAAGCTTGTTCTTATGTTCTTATGTTCTTATGAACCCGCCGGTGTCTCCCACCTGTTGGATTATTCTCCGCCCAGCAAGCGACAGAAGGCTCCTTGGGACTTTCTTTGGCATGCCCCTGGGTCAAATACTACTACTGGCCTTCCTCTGGTACAGGTTTTGTTATATATGAAGAATTTCCTTTTGAATTACTGCATACTTTTTTAAATGCCCATATATATAAAGCCAGAGTGAGATGCGACGCAGCTACTTGCCGGAGTCTAATGTTGTTCGAAGTTCTCTGGTCGCATACACATCTCAAAAAAAGGATATCCGAAGAGATAGAAAAAAGAAAGGTAGCAGAAGAAGGGCAACGAGAGGATGATTGAGGAGACTGGAAGCACCTTCCTTGTGATGAGAAGAGCTGCAGCGTTTGGGACTCTTTAGTTTGGAGAGGAGACGTCTGAGGGGGGGATATGATTGAAGTCTATAAAATTATGCATGGGGTAGAAAATGTTGACAGAGAAATTTTTCTCTCTTTCTCACAATACTAGAACCAGGG
Source organism: Sphaerodactylus townsendi (assembly GCF_021028975.2). Classification (NCBI taxonomy): domain Eukaryota; kingdom Metazoa; phylum Chordata; class Lepidosauria; order Squamata; family Sphaerodactylidae; genus Sphaerodactylus; species Sphaerodactylus townsendi. The sequence continues at coordinate 1,740,834 of NW_025950352.1, read as the reverse complement.
GGCATCCATTGAAAATGCTGGGGGGAAGAATTAGGGCTAATACAAGGAAACACTTTTTCACACAATGTGTGATTGGTGTTTTAAAGGTATGCACTGCCGCGAGGAGGTGGTGATGGCCACTTCAACCTGAGATGGCTTTAAAAGGGGCTTGGACAGATTGATGGAGAAGTGTCGCATCTATGGCTACCAATCTTGATCCAGTCCTTGATCTCAGATTGGTACGAAAATGCCTGGAAGCAGACCAGGAATGCTCAGGAGCAGCAGCAGCCGCAGAGAAGGCCATTGCTTTCCACATCCTGTGCGTGGGCTCCCAAAGGCAATTCCTGGTGGGCTACTGCAGAAGTAGCAGAGTGCTGGACTAAATGGACTCTGGATTCTGATCCCAGCAGGCTAGTTCTTGTATGTTCAAATGTTCAAATGTTTTTGAAAATGTGTGTTGGAAAGAAGGCGACACATCAAAAGGTTTTCGCTAAAAAATAAATATTTGTCGCCACTCGTTATTCCCACACTGTGGCTGTGATGACTATCATTCCTCGGCTCCGTCCTGCCCTCCCACACTTCTAGAAAGCTTTGGAAAAGCCCCGGGGGACACATTTAACAGGTCCCTCAGAAGGGACAAGGCGACTCTTATCAGGTGTTTCCTGGTGCCCCTTGCCTGTCTTCTTTTTCCACCTACAGGAAGCTGGAAGTAGCACAACGGTGTGCTAAGGAGCCAAATGCAGCCCCCCCCCCCCCCCCCCCCACGGGCTTGTGGCCCTAGCGGCCCAGGGCCGGCTTTTAGCTGTGGCACCCATCCAGCATCGCTTTCCCCCTGCTGCTCCACCCCACACTCACCACTGCTGGGAGAGTTCCAGGTCACTCTCTTCCAAGGGCTCGCTGCTCTGCGGCTCCTCCTCTTCCTCTCCAGTCTCCCCATCCCAGAAGAGCGGCCCAAGGAGCGCTGGAGGTCCTTCAGCTGAAGGCCAGTATGGCGAGGAGGAGGCCTCCAGGGCTGCCACATCTCTGCTGCCTTGGCGTGGAAGGGAGTGCAGGATCTGACCCTGCGAAATGCCAGCCACAGATGCAGAGCGAAACGTCCAGGCAAAAAATGCTACTGGAACCACGGCCATACAACCCAGAAAACCCCAAAACAGAAACCCACACAGAGGATCCTCTGAAGGTGCCAGCCACAGATGGCGAGGCAGAAACGTCAGGAGGCAGCTTACTACGGAACACGGCCATACAACCCGGAGAAAACCCAAAAGAGCAACAACCCACAAGGATCCTCTGAAGGCGCTGCCAGCCACAGATGCAGAAGCGAAACGTCAGGAGAAAAACAGCTACTGGAACACGGCCATACAACCCGAGGAGAAAACCCACAACAAACCCACAAGGGATCCTCTGAAGGTGCCCAGCCATAGATGCAAAAGCGAAATGTCAGGAGAAAATGCTACTGGAACACAGCCATACAACCCGAGAGAAAACCGCATGGCAACACTTTTAACACACCTTGCTTGTTGGGAGGGGAGGTGTAAGAATAGCATCAGAGATCCCATCTGGGAAACATGGCGTGGGAGAGCCCAGGGTGGGAGGCGGCATATTTTGCAGCTGAAAAGAGCCAGGCAGGGATCTGCTCCCTTTGGGGTCCCAACTCACCTGCAGTCTCTGGTTCCCAGCCTCCTCTGCCTTTCTCAGAGCATTCTGGAAGCAGGGCTCCAGGGCGTCATAGCTCTCTTGGGCCTCCTCCTTGGCCAGAGCGATATTCAGCCACGTCTTCCCCTCCTGGCCACAGAAGAAAGAAGTTATAGGCCTCACCCCTTAGCCTCTGGCGAATCCTCTGGTCTTGATGCCTGCAATGCTTCCCTCTCCCAGTTCAGAAGCTGCTTGAGTGCTTAGTTTTCATGGGGAGGGCGAGTGCACTGGTACACCAACAGTGTCAGGATGTGCCTTGACCTAGAGTGCAAGCTCTCACACCAGTCTGAAAGTCTTCGCGGAGAAGGAAGTTGTCTTCACCTTTCTATGACAGTGGTGGCGGGAATCCTATGGCATGGGTGCCAGGAGGTGGTGCACTCAGAGCAGCCTCTCTGTGGAGCACGAAAGTGCACAGAGTTCGCTCAGTGCGTGATAATAGTGTAATTATTTCCAGGGAGATTAATGTGAAGCATTAAACCCAAGACATAGTTTTGGGGAAGCTATTAAGCACTGTTAAAGCCCTACTGATTTTCATGGGAAGAATGAAAGCTGCTGATCCTTTACCTGGGGAGTAAGCTCGGTTGCACTTTGGCAATGGAGTTTACTGCTTCTGAGTAAACCCTCCTAGAGTTGTGATCCCACCTGTTCGGCTGTTGCACAGTTGCTTCCAAAGAAGCAAAGCCACCGACTACCACCAAGCTTACTCCCCGAGTATCTTGCTGGCGCCTTGGCAAGCCAACCGTTTTTTTTTCTATACTACAAAAACCTCAGTATTCGGGTTAAATTGCCGGGTTGGCCCTTTTCTGCGATAAATAAAGTGGGTTTTGGGTTGCAGTTTGGGCTTCGGTCTCGAAAAGGTTCGGCCCATCACTGTTCTATGTTAATGGACCTTTTTCCCTTTCTCTTTCCTTTGATGCTAACAACTTAGCTAACCAGGAGCAATTCTGAAGCCTTCCCAGCCCGGGGAGGGGATGGCCGGTGGCTGAGAACTATCACTGCGCTTGAGCTTTGAGATGCTCCAACTCCCAAACATCTTTCTCTTTCGCGTTGTCGTTATTCTCTTTCACATTCGCGTTAGGGGAAATCAGGGAGGGGGATTTATGGCGAAGAACAGCTGAAGAAGAGGAAAAGAAAAGAAGAAAGAAGAAAGAAGAAGAAGAAGAAGAAGAAAGAAGAAGAAAGAAGAAGAACCCCCCCCCCCCCCCACCCCCCCCCCCCCCCACCCCCCCCCCCCCCCCCCCCCCCCCCCCCCCACCCCCCCCCCCCCCCACCCCCCCCCCCCCCCCCCCCCCCCCCCCCCCCCCCCCACACCCCCCCCCCCCCACCCCCCCCCCCCGTCCCCCCCCCCCCCCCCCCACCCCCCCCCCCCCCCACCCCCCCCCCCCCCCGCCCCCCCCCCCCCCCACCCCTCCCCCCACCCAACCCCCCCCCCCCCCCCCCGCCCCCCCAACCCAACCGCCCTCCCCCCCCACCCCCCTCCTCTTCCTCACCCCCCCCCACCCCCCCCCTCCCCTTTACCCCCCCCCCCCCCCGCCCGCCCCCCCCCCCAAACAACCCCCCCCCCCCCCACCAACCCCCCCCCCCCACAAAACCACCCCCCCCCCCCCCCAGGAAATTACAGGCCAGTCAGTTTGACATCTGTTCCTGGTAAATTAGTAGAATCTATCACATTAAAGATAAAATTATAAAACATGTAGAAAAGCAAGACCTGCTGGAGAAAGAGTCAGCATGGCTTTTGCAGAGAGGCAACCTAGTCCTTAAGCAAACTTACGTAGAGTTCCTCTCTTTTGAGGGTGTAAACAGGCATGTGGGACAGGGTGAACCGGTGATTACATTCGTCTACTTGGATTTCCAAAAGTTGCTTTTTGACAAAAGTTCCTCACCAGAGACTGTTGGAGAAAACTCAGCAATGAAGGAATAAGAGGGGAAGTCCTCCTATGGATTAAAAAAAAAAAACTGCTACAGAGAAAACAGGAAACAAAGAGGGTGTGTAAAATGGGAAGTTCTCACCAAATGGGAGAGATGTAGGGAGTGGTGTCCCCCAAGGATCCGCTTTTGGGGACCAGTGCTCTTTTAACCTATTCATAAAATGACCTGGAAGTAGGGGTGGGTAGCGCAGGGCCAAGTTTGCAGATTGATACCAAATTATGTAGGGTGGTGAGGAACCACAAAGGATTATGGCTAAGAGCTCCAAGCCGGACTCCTTGATAAATTAGGTGAGTGGGCTCAGAAATGGCAAATGCAGTTCAATGTAGCAAAAATGTAAAGTGATGCACATAGGGGCAAAAAATCCAAACTTCAGCATAACATCGCCTTACAGGGGCTCAAAAGCTATCAGTCAGCAGACCTAGGAAAGGGATTTAGGGCGCCTTAGTTGATAGTCTCCTTAATGCCGGAATGTCAACTCAATGCATGGCAGCTGTAAAAAGGCAAACTCATAAAGCTGGGGATCATTAGAAAAGGAATTGATAATAAAACGGCAAAGATTGTCATGCCTCTTATATAAAAGCAGCAGTGGTGCGTAATCAAGCGATTCTGGAGTACTGTGTCCAGTTCTTGGTCGCCGCGATCTCAAAAAAGGATATTGCGGAGATAGAAAAAGTGCAGAGAAGGGCAACAAGGATGATTGAGGGACTGGAGCACCTTCCCCTATGAGGGAGAGGCTACAGCGTTTGGGACTCTTTAGTTTGGAGAGGAGGCGGCTGAGGGGGGATATGATTGAAGTCTACAAAATTATGCATGGGGTAGAAAATGTTGACGGAGAGAAATTTTTCTCTCTTTCTCACAATACTACAACCAGGGGGCATTCATTGAAAATGCTGGGGGGAAGAATTAGGACTAATCATAGGAAACACTCCTTCACACAACGTGTGATTGGTGTTTGGAAGATGCTGCCACAGGAGGTGGTTATGGCCACTCACCTGGATAGCTTTAAAAGGGGCTTGGACAGATTTATGGAGGAGAAGTCGATTTATGGCTACCAATCTTGATCCTCTTTGATCTGAGATTGCAAATGCCTTAACAGACCAGGTGATCGGGAGCAACAGCCGCAGAAGGCCATTGCGTTCACATCCTGCATGTGAGCTCCCAAAGGCACCTGGTGGGCCACTGCGAGTAGCAGAGAGCTGGACTAGATGGACTCTGGTCTGATCCAGCTGGCTTGTTCTTATGTTCTTATGTTCTTATGAAACGTGTCTCCACCTGTTGGTGTCTCCGCCAGCAAACGAAGGCTCCTTGGTTTTCTTTGGCATGCCCCCAAATACTACTACTGGCCTTCCTCTGGTACAGTTTGTTATATGATTTCCTTGAATTACTGCATACTTTTAAATGCCCTTATATAAAGCCGTGGTGCGACCGCACTTGGAGTCCTGTGTTCAGTTCTGGTCGCCACATCTCAAAAAGGATATCGAAGAGATAGAAAAAGTGCAGAGAAGGGCAACGAGGATGATTGCGGGACTGGAGCACCTTCCTTATGAGGAGAGGCTGCAGCGTTTGGGACTCTTTAGTTTGGAGAGGAGACGTCTGAGGGGGGATATGATTGAAGTCTATAAAATTATGCATGGGGTAGAAAATGTTGACAGAGAAATTTTTCTCTCTTTCTCACAATACTAGAACCAGGGGGCATTCATTGAAACTGCTGGGGGGAAGAATTAGGACTAATAAAAGGAAACACTTCTTCACGCAACGTGTGATTGGTGTTTGGAATATGCTGCCACAGGAGGTGGTGATGGCCACTAACATGGATAGCTTTAAAAAGGGCTTGGACAGATTGATGGAGAAGTCGATCTATGGCTACCAATCTTGATCCTCCTTGATCTGAGATGGCAAATGCCTTAGCAGACCAGGTGCTCAGGAGCAGCAGCAGCCGCAGAAGGCCATTGCTTTCACATCCTGTACGTGGGCTCCCAAAGGCACCTGGTGGACTACTGCAAGTAGCAGAGTGCTGGACTAAATGGACTCTGGTCTGATCCAGCAGGCTAGTTCTTATGTTCAAATGTTCAAATGTTTTAATGTGTTGGAAAGGCGACATCAAAAGGTTTTCGCTAAAAAATAAATATTTGTCGCCACTGTTATTCCACACTGGCTGTGACTATCATTCCCGCTCCGTCCTGCCCTCCCACACTTCTAGAGCTTAAAAGCCCCGGGGGACACATTTAACAGGTCCCTCAGAAGGACAAGGACTCTTATCAGGTGTTCTGGTGCCCCTTGCCTGTCTTTTCCACCTACAGGAAGCTGGAAGTAGCACAACGGTGTGCTAAGGAGCCAAATGCAGCCCCCCTCCCCCCCTCCCGCACGTGCTTGTGGCCCTAGCGGCCCAGGGCCGGCTTTTAGCTGTGGCACCCATCAGCATCGCTTTCCCCCTGCTGCTCCACCCCACACTCACCACTGCTGGAGAGTTCCAGGTCACTCTCTTCCAAGGGCTCGCTGCTCTGCGGCTCCTCCTCTTCCTCTCCAGTCTCCCCATCCGAAGAACGGCCCAAGGAGCGCTGGAGGTCCTTCAGCTGGGCCAGTGTAGCGGAGGCCTCAGGGCGGCCACATCTCTGCTGCGAGGCGTGGAAGGAGTGCAGGATCTGACCCTGCGAGAAATGCCAGCCA
>NW_025950352.1:1607067-1729567 GCF_021028975.2 Sphaerodactylus townsendi | reverse complement strand
ATGATTTTCTCAGCCTGCTGGGACCCGCAGGAACGGCAGGTCTCCGAGCCCATTCTTCTACGGTGAGGCAGCAGAGTTTGAAACAGGAATGGCTGACAGGCTCCACAGTCCGACCAGGTCCGTGTAGTCCACAGGGTGGCCCCATCCCACAACAGGGAAGAGACAGGCGGCACAGAAGCAGATAGGTTTCCTTTCATGAGACATCCACATGCCTCCCAGTTGGGAGATGCTCGAAAGCAGGGTGCACACGGAGTGAACGGGGTGTGTGTGTGTGTGTGTCTCGTCTCACCTGAGCAAGGCTGGCAGAACACTCGCTCTCCATGTACTTCTCCTTCATCTTGCGGGCGCACTCCCGCGCCCTCTCCAGGCAGCGCATGGCCTTGGAATGCCCGCCTTCCCGCAGGTGGATGTTGCCCAGGTTGAAGTAGGCCCGGTAGAGGTCTTCGGACAGGTGGGCCTGCCTAGGCGAGGGAGAAGACGTGGATTCCGCTCACTGGAGAGCCAACCCTGGCTGCGCTCTCTCTCTCTCTCTCTCTCTCTCTCTCTCTCTCTCTCTCTCACACACACACACACACACACACACACACACACACACACTTTGCTCTGGATGGGCCTGCATTTTGCAAAAAAGCCACACACCCCCAGGGAGTGCAAGTACACGGATAGGAAGCAGGACACAGATTTGGCAAAGCATCAGGTGGGAAAGGGAACAGAACTTGCCAGCTCCAGGGAACAGGATACAGGGATTTCATTTTATTTTTTCATTAGGACAGTTATACCCAGTGGTGGGATCCAAAAATTTTAGTAACAGGTTCCCATGGTGGTGGGATTCAAACAGTTGCGTAGCACCAATAGGGCTGGGCGGGGCACAACGGGGGCGTGACCGGGCATCCTGGGGGCGGGGCATTAATAATTTCTCTGATACTGTAAAAAACTCTTACTGTAAAAAAAAGTTCCTAATTTCCAGCTGGTATCTTTCTGTCCGTAATTTAAACTCATTCTAGCAAGTCCTATCGTCTACTGCCAACAGAAACAACTACGTCTCCTCTAATTGACTGCCTGTCAAATACTTAACACTTTCAAATACTTAATTTTGTTTCTAGAAATCAAAACAAGGATACTTTCCTTAAACAAGGAACTTGGCCATATTTCTAAAACATGTTTTTAAAACAGCCCAAGAGGGAGAATGATCCCGTTTTCTACCTTCGCTAACCAGCCACATAGGAAACAACAGGACTTGATGATGTTTGGACCCAATGGAATTTCTAACGGAAAAGCAGACCCGATTAGTAACCCCCTCTCAGCACACACAAATAATTAGCAACCCACTCTCGGGAACTGGTGAGAACCTGCTGGATCCCACCTCTGGTTATACCCCACCTTTCCTCAAGGATCAGCCCCAAATGGCTTTCCAGGGGACCATGCAAGGCTAGCCAAGATCCACACCAGGGGACCCCAACCTTTCTGATCCTGGGGGCACCTCTGGAATTTTGACAGGATGTGGTGGGCACAGCCACAAAACGGCTGGTGCAGCCGACCTTCAACCATGCAGGGAAGATCCTCGTGGTGTGGGGGCAGCTGCTGTCAAAGCAACGCTTTTAAAAACCCGCACAGCCGGTCAGATCTCCAGCGGCCAATCAGAACCCTTGCTGGGCAAAAGCCCTGTCTGGCTCGACACACTTTCTAAGAACACGTGGGTGGGTGGCGCGAAAGGTGGCAGTGAGTGCCACACTGGGAACCTAGGCACTCAGTCCAAGCCCCCGCCCCGCTCTTACTCCGAGATGTAGATGCTCTTCTTGATGTAGTCACTGCACTTGGCCGGGTTCTTCAGGCTGTCATAGACCAGGCCGAGGTTCAGATAGAGCCGTGCTCTCATCTCTCTCACCTCTCGCGGTGGCGCCTCCCCTGGAAAAACAGCCAGCCAGCCACCCGTCAAGCAGCAGAGCCCGAGACAGATGCACTTTAAGTCCTATAAGACCGAACTTCTTTACCACGGTGGACAGATTAACTCAAGAAAGACTCTCTAGAAGACTATCATGTTATTTGGAAAACCTGGTTAGAATACATATCCGAGAAATAGAACAAACACGAAAGTTTAATTTCAGGGAATGATTAGTGGACTTATTAGTATTAATATAGTGGACTTATACTTTTATATTTAGTACATTTAGTACATTTATATTTAGTACATTTATATTTAGTACATTAATATATTTTATACTTAGTACATTTTATATTTCCACATCAACAGCAAATAGGGCAACAATTTCTCATGTTTCAAGCTTGACAATGTTGAAAGTTGCCAAATAACCCCAAATAAGTGCAGAGAAGGGCATCGAGGATGATTGAGGGATTGGAGCACCTTCCCTATGAGGAGAGGCTGCAGCGTTTGGGACTCTTTAGTTTGGAGAGGAGGTGGCTGAGGGGGGATATGATTGAAGTCTACAAAATTATGCATGGGGTAGAAAATGTTGACAGAGAGACATTTTTCTCTCTTTCTCACAATACTAGAACCAGGGGGCATCCATTGAAAATGCTGGGGGGAAGAATTAGGACTAATCAAAGGAAACACTTCTTCACGCAACGTGTGATTGGTGTTTGGAATATGCTGCCACAGGAGGGGGTGATGGCCACTAACCTGGATAGCTTTAAAAGGGGCTTGGACAGATTTATGGAGGAGAAGTCGATCTGTGGCTACCAATCTTGATCCTCCCTGATCTCAGATTGCAGATGCCTTAGCAGACCAGGTGCTCGGGAGCAGCAGGAGCAGCAGAAGGCCATTGCTTTCACCTCCTGCAGGTGAGCTCCCAAAGGCACCTGGTGGGCCACTGCGAGTAACAGAGTGCTGGACTAGATGGACTCCGGTCTGATCCAGCTGGATTGTTCTTATGTTCTAAGACGTGGATGAAATGCAGACAATACAGATCTGCCATTTAAGCTTGCTTTTTGTGTAAACGTCACATATTTAACTGGTTGTGTGGGGTTTTCCGGGCTGTTTGGCCGGGGTCTGGTAGATCATGTTCCTAATGTTTCGCAGGCGACACGTTAGGAACAAGATCTACCAGACCACGGCCACACAGCCCGGAAAACCCAACACAACCAGTTGAATCCAGTCATGAAAGCCTTCCACAATACACTACATATCTAGTTGTAACAGGTTAAGAGGTGAAGTCCAAACTGATTTTTTTAAAAAAAAATCTTTTAGATGTATAGTTTTCAAACCTTGGACAAGCATTTATGACGTACACAGTTTTTCTTCTTTTGTTTTTCTTTTTTCCCCTCTCCTCCTTTGTTTTTGCGTACCTTTACACATGCTGCTCTCATCAATTTACTATTTCTAATTTCTCTCTTTTCTTTCCTCTTTCTTCTTTCTTTCCTCTTTTCTCTCTCTTCCTTTGCTTTTGCGTACCTTTACACATGCTGCTCTCATCAATTTACCATTCCTGCCTAATTTCTCTCTTTTCTTTCCTCTTTTTTCCTCTTTTTCTTCTATCACCTTTTGGGTTGACATGGTTGCACTATTGTTTGTATTTCACTAAACTTCTATTTGATAAAGATTTATAATAATAATAATAAAAACTTCTGGGAAGAAAGAGCCCCACTCCCAGGCCAGGGGGAATGGAATATCCAGGGACACCAACAGTGGCTGCCGCTGCGGGGGTGGGGGGGAGGGGGGCGCTTCTCTGCCTGGGGTATCCCCGCTCAGCCCCCCACCCACCCCCTCACTGCCAGGGAGACTGAGTTGTACCGTCCAGCGTTTCCTCAATGACACTCAGGCTCTTCGCAAAGGCTTCCTCTGCCTCCTGCAGGGCCCCGCTCGAAGGGTCGCTGTCAGCCATGAACATGTACGTGCGGCCCAGCGTGGCCCACGCCCTCTGCTGCTCCACGTGGTTGTGGAGGGACTGCGCCAGCTCCAAGTGGCGACGCTGATGCTGCACAAAGGGAGGGAGAGAGGAGAGTCAAGTCATAGACCACTGCGTTCGGCGGTGGCAGAACTGCTGGTGATCCCTGGCCCCGCGATGATGTGGCTGGCCTCGACTCGGGCCAGGGCCTTTACGGCTCTGGCCCCTGCCTGGTGGAATGCTTTACCTCCAACTATGTGGTCCCTGCAGGACCTAGGTGAGTTCCGCAGGGCCTGCAAGACAGAGCTTTTCCACTGGGCTTTTGGAGGGGCCGGCCACAGTTCTACTGCCCCCCCCACTGAAGCTGCAATGGCAGCTGAGGCTGCCGGCGTCCATCCTTTTCCATCTCGGTTGGGCCTGATTCTCGGATACCATCACAGGCCCTCCCGCTTCCCTCCCTTTCTTTTTAGCCTTTGGATCGGGCGCCGATTTTATGAAACTGCTGCTTAAATTTTAAATGTTAAATTGAAATCCTGATTTTAAACTGGTAATAGGTTAAGGGCTATGTTATATGATTGCTGTCTGAATAACAGCCATGTTGTGAGCCGCCTCGAGCCCTCCGGGGGTGAGGCGGCCTATAAGTCAAATAATAAATAAATAAATAAGTCTGTCCCACGAAGTCTGTCCCACAAGGCGCCTAAAGTGAGCAGGGGACTCTAGGGGTCGGCCCCCTCTGCAGCCTCCACGCAGCCCTGTTTCGCAAGCTTGTGCTCAGCCACTTTTAAACACTTAATAAATCTAATGTATGATGTATAATATTTAGAAATGCATTAGGAAGACAAGGCCTCGTTTCTGCTTAAGTCTTACGTCCACGTTTTAACGTTTCACGCTGCCTTCCAATCAGCTCAGGTATAACTTTCTGACACTCCCCAGAGCAGGAGAATTCTAGAGGTGGGAAGATGTGACCAGAGGGCCCCCTCCATGCGCTCCAGTTGCTTTGATGCTCTTCAAGGTAGCAGTAGGGGGCAGGGATCCTAGCTGGCTCCCAAACCAGCCCTCTTTGCTCCGAGCCCCCACCTCCCTGGGCCCAGATACCTTCAGTGCTGCTTCATAGCTCTCCAGCTCCGCCAGGCGCTCCCCAATTTTCCGGTGGGCCACCGCACAGCCAATGACGTCATCCACACTCTCCAAGAGACGCAGCTCCTGCCGGTGCTCTTCCAGTGCCTCCTGGAAGCGCCCTGGCAAAGGCAGAGGAGAAAACTGTGAGCTCCAGACGTGGGCAGACTCTGTCTATACCAGGGGTCTGCAACCTGCGGCTCTCCAATTGGCCATGCTGACAGGGGCTGATGGGAATTGTAGTTCACGAACATCTGGAGAGCCACAGGTTGCAGACCCCTGGCCTATACCATGATCCCACCAGGGCTAGGCTGTGAAACCTTCACCCACAGAAGAAGAAGAAGAAGAAGAAGAAGAAGAAGAAGAAGAAGAAGAAGGAGAAGGAGAAGGAGAAGGAGAAGGAGGAGAAGGAGAAGAAGAAGAAGAAGAAGGAGAAGAAGAAGGAGAAGAAGGAGGAGGAGGAGGAGGAGGCGGAGGAGGAGGAGTTTGGATTTATATCCCCCCTTTCTCTCCCGCAAGAGACTCAAAGGGGCTTACAACCTCCTTGCCCTTCCCCCCTCACAACAACCACCCTGTGAGGTAGGTGGGGCTGAGAGAGCTCCGAGAAGCTGTGACTAGCCCAAGGTCACCCAGCTGGCGTGTGTGGGAGTGCACAGGCTAATCTGAATTCCCCAGATAAGCCTCCACAGCTTAGGCGGCAGAGCTGGGAATCAAACCCAGTTCCTCCAAATTAGATACACGAGCTCTTAACCTCCTACGCCACTGCTGCTCCAGGAGACTGAAGGGCAGAAATAACAAGAATGCAAAACTCTCCAAGACAAAATACTAGATGGGTCTAAGAGTCACTCCCCTACCTCCTAGCTACACACCCACGCCCCACAACGGGTTTAGCCAGCTGAACTCAAACCAGTGACTACTGAATTTAACTGTCAGTTCAATATAGGGCTCTCTGGATAGTTCTGAAGGCGTCACTATAACTCAGCCTGGTTTTATACAACTGTGAATGAGCATTCAAGCCAGTCAGGAATTTTCCAGCAGATACAGGCAATAAATCTCTGTAGATTTTCAAAACAAACACAAGCACAAGCGGCAGGCCTCGCCAGGGGAAGAGCAGGATTTTTGGGTGGAAAACTTGCCAGCGAGTAAAGGATTAACGTTTCCTTCCTTCCTGACTGCAGTCAGTTCTATTGTGCCTGCTGACATCTTTCCTGGCACCAACCAAGTGTTTTTAGAAAGTGGTTGGGGCCGGCAGAGCTTCTGATCCGAAAGATTCTGCCAGACGACTGATTCTTAGCCAGCTCAACGTGTGCATTTGTGTGAAAATATTTTTAAACATTTTTTTTAATACTTGTGAAATGAAGCCTGTACCTGAGATGCTAAAGGGTTATGTCACTCCCCCAACACTGTGCCTCCTGTGGTTGCGCCCATCGTCTTGTGCCAGAATTCCCTGCCTTGGGGTCACGTGTTCCATTACTGGGCCTGGCAGTCTTGGCTATTAGGGCCTCCTGTTCTCAACCCCCACCCAGCCAGCCATGGGTATCGGAAGAGGAGGAGGAGGAGGAGGAGGAGGAGGAGGAGGAGGAGGAGGAGGAGAAGAAGAAGAAGAAGAAGAAGAAGAAGAAGAGGAGGAGGAGGAGGAGGAGGAGGAGGAGTTGTTTGGATTTATATCCCCCCTTTCTCTCCTGCAGGAGACTCAAAGGGGCTTACAATCTCCTTGCCCTTCCCCTCAATGGCTAATAAACACCCTGTGAGGTGGGTGGGGCTGAGAGAGCTCCGAGAAGCTGTGACTAGCCCGAGGTCACCCAGCTGGCATGTGTGGGAGGGCACAGGCTAATCTGAATTGCCCAGATAAGCCTCCACAGCTCTGGCGGCAGAGCAGGGAATCAAACCCGGTTCCTCCAGATTAGATACACGAGCTCTTAACCTCCTACGCCACTGCTGCTCCTCCACCAAAAACCCACCAAAAACCAACAGCAGTGGGAAGGAGACCCATGGTGGCACTGAGAAGTCGCAGTCCTGTGCTGGGGTTGGAACCCCTGGCTAGCCACTGAGGTGGAGAGACTGTCGCCATAGGAACAACTTCAAAGGGTCTTCGTGGCACAGCAGCCCCTACAAAAGGGGCTCCAGGCCTTCCCACTGCCCGACAAACACTCACCACGGCGAGCCAAGATCTCGCCCAGCTGGTTGCAGACGGCAGCTTCTTCTTGGAGGTTGCCCTTCCTCTGGGCTTTCTCCTTGGCCTTCTGGAGCTCTGGAGGAGAAGGAATGTCCCCAGGGACAGAAGAAACATAAAGCAGATTTATAGAACTGCCCTGTCCAGAACAAACAGCCTGGATCTCTTCCAGACCGGCTCAGCCTATGGGGACCAATGGGGGTCTACAGAGAGCACCAGGAAAACCAGGAGTCCAAGATCCAAGCATTTCCTGCCCCCATTGTAAAGCACCTCTACAGGGCAGAAAAACTTCTACTCTCAAGCAAGCAAGGCAACCCGTTGGGTCTTGATTCTGGGGTCGGAAACAGACCCTGCGGTTTCCAGGATAAAATTGGGGATCCGAGCATCTTTATCAGTTTCTGGTGCATGGGCCAACTGGGTCATGCTGAAAGCAACTGATGGGAATTGTAGTTCCTGAACATCTGGAGAGCCGCAGGTTCCCTACCCCTGCCCTAGGTCAATGATGGTGAATGAGGTAGGAGAGAGCTAAAAATCCCCTTAAACAGCAAATGCAAAAGGGACAAACTTTCAGGGACCCTTCAGAGCAGTGGTGGCGAACCTTTTCGAGACTGAGTGCCCAAACTGCAACCCAAAACCCATTTATTTATCACAAAGGGCCAACATGGCAATTTAACATCAATAACTTGAGGGTTTCTAGTATACAGAAAAAAGCAGAGTTGGCTCCTCGGTACGCATGCGTTACTCGGGAGTAAACTTTGTGGTAGTCGGTGACTTTGCTTTGAAGCAACTGTGAAACGCTTCAAATGGGTGAATCTCGACCCTAGGAGGGTTTTACTCCAGGAAGCAGTAAAACCCCTTATTGCCAGCAAACTCGAGCTTTTACTTCCCAGGTAAAGGATCACGCTTTCGTTCTTTGCATGAAAATCAGTGGGGTTTAACAGCGCTTAACAGGGTTAGCTACACTGCTTCCCCAAAACGGTCTTAGGTTTAAGGCTAATAATCTCCCTGAAATAATTACATTATTATCACATGACGAACTCTGTGCACGAGTGCCCACAGAGAGGGCTCTGAGTGCCACCTCTGGCACCTGTGCCATAGGTTCGCCACCACTGCTTTGGGGTCATCAAAAGGAAGGATGAACTGAAGAAATGTTTGTGGGAGTGTAGGGCTGGGCAAAAGACAGGAAGGTAGGGAGACTCTCTGGGTGCTGTAAGAAAACAGCAAACAGGTGAGGTAAGGTGGTAGGAACGGGGAAAGTGGTGCAGGTGGACGGTGTGTGTCTGTGGGTGCACACACGTGCCATCAAGGCACAGCAGATTTATGGTAACTCTGTTGGGATTTCAAGGCAAGAGATGTTGGAAGAAAGATTGCCCTCTCCTGCCTCTGTGTGGGCTGAGAGAGTGTTTGGAGAGAACCAGGACTGGCGGCAGGTTTTGGGTGGAGGAGTGGGGCACTGTACCCGGTTCTCCAGATTAGAGTCACCTGCCCTGAACCACCACATCATGCTGGGTGTACGATAGGGGGTGGCAAAGGGAAAGGAGGGCAGCCAAGCCGGACAGGGCGGAAGGAGGGTCCCAGTGAGAAACTGCCCTGCGCACTGGCTATATACTTGACCATCTGCCTACCCCCTCCCTCCCAGGGTTTGATGCCAGACGCCTTTTATTATTATTCATTTTTTGTAGGTTACTGCTGCTATAGTTTTAAGGTTTTGTATTGTTTTTAATTGGGGCTATTCGATTTGTTTTACTGTCTTGTCATTTGCTGTTGTACACCGCCCTTCAGGGATAGGGCGGTTTATCAAATCGAATAAATAATAACAACAACAACAACAGCCCCCCCCCCCCCACACACACACAAATCTGCCCACAGAAGACAGGATGCCACCAGCCACTGGCCTGGACACCTTTCCAAAGCAATCAGACTAGCTGATCAATGGAAACCAGGTGGAGCCTGCATGTGCAGAGGCAGTGAGACGTTAAAGCAAAACACCAAAGAGCAGGGGTGGTTTGCCTTCAAACCCTGTAAAATGGCCACGCCAGGAAAGAAGATCTGCTTCTCTGGGCCTGATTCTCCTACATAGGCAGGAAAAGCCTCTCGACAGCCAAGAGCCAGGACAGTTGGATAGAGCCTCTGTGTTCAGAGGCAGTCTACCTTTTGGTCCTAGGGACACACATAAAGGGGGCTATGCTGAGGGGGACCTGTGTGGAGACGGGGCTGAAATAGGTGCAGGCTCCGCTGGCTCGCCCATGGGGCAGGGTTGCCAACCGACTCTGGATGCAGAAATGCTGGGGGTGGGTGGAGCCAGGGGAAGGAAGGATCCAGCAGTGGGATGCAACACTATAGACGGGGCCCCATCCTCCCACTATCTGGTTCTGGAGATCGGTCGTCATTCCGGGAGATCTCCAGCCGCCACCTGGAGGCTGGCAACTCCACGTCTGACCCGCTCCTCGTGACGCTGAAGCCTCGCAACAGCCTCGTGGAGCCTCCATGTGCAGAGGCAGTCTACCGTCTCCCCGATCCCGCCTGGGCGCTCCACTGCCGGCTCCTCCCACCCGTTTCCCCGGAGCGGCTCAGACGATTCCGCCATGAACGGCTCCGGCGATCGGCCACTCACGGCGCGTCTCCCGGTCCCGCGCGTCGCCCCTCGACGCCATCGCCGCCGCCGCCCCGGTTCCCCTTCGCGCCTCAGCGCTGAACAGCCGCGCTCACGCCCCCGCCGATACGATCCGGCGCCCTGATTGGCCGCCCGCAACGCGCGGGGCTCCTATTGGCCGGCCTTTCGCCCAATCGCGTGCGGCGCCCGCTCCGAGGAAGACTGCGTCTGCACATGCGCGAATCCCGCTTGGGAAAAAAAGAGGCGGAGAGCAGATTGAGCTTTGTCACGTGCTAGGCATTCCAGACTGCGCAGGCGCGCTGAGTGGCTGCGTGCTTTAGTGGAATAGGAAGGGTGTTGCGGGAGCATCTCCGTTAACTTTAAATCATAGGTGTCAAACTCGCGGCCCTCCAGATGTTATGGACTACAGTTCCCAGCATCCCCTGCCAGCATGATGCATAACATCTGGAGGGCCGCGAGTTTGACACCTGTGCTTTAAATCATAATTGGAGGCGCAGGACAGACTGCAGGTAGAAAGCCAGCGCCTCAGGCAGCAGCAGCAACCATAAGGGCCACGGCTGTCTCCCTGCTGCGGTCTCTCTCTGATACCAGGAAGGCCCCATCTGCAGCAATCCAAGGGTGGCTCTGGCTGCGGCAGGCGGCCCTCTGCAGAGAGCACAGCCCGGTGTCCCAGATGGGCCCCTCTCGCCAGGAGGAACACGGGACTCGCAGTGCCCCAGAAGGGTGGGTGTTGGGACCTGACCTGCTGCCCCGGGCTCTTCACCCCCAAATCCGCACTGCGGTTTGCAACAGGAGCTCAGAGCCTTTGGTTGGGGCAGGCAGAACTCAGCTGGGAATCTCAGAACCGACCCCGAGAACTGGAAGGGGCCACCAGGCTGTCTAGTTCCACCTAACAGCGGTGGCTCACGCCCTGGGGTACCTGCACCCCCAATGGCTGAGCCACAGCATTTGGGAGCAAGCAAAAAAATAAATCGCATAATGGTTTTGCTAATATCGGGGTGCAATTTTAGGGAAATGGGTTGCCAAGGGGTACGCAGGTGAAAAAAGGTTGGGGACCACAGTCCTACAGCATCCCTGACCCGTGTTCCTCAATCTGCTGTGTAAAGGGGAGCTCACCCCTACCCGAGGTGGCCGATTCCACTTTTGCACAATTCCCACTATAAGGGGGGGGGGGGGCGGGGTCCTAATATCATGCCAGCCTGTTCATAATTTTTCCCCCTTATTGCAAGTCCTGCTCTGCTGCCAACAGGAACAGGGGATAGAACTCGCTAGGCCAGTGATGGTGAACCTTTTCGAGGCCAAGTGCCCAAATTGCAACCCAAAACCCACTTATTTATCGCGAAGTGCCAACACGGCAACTTAACCTGAACACTGAGGTTTTAGTTTAGAAAAAATGGTTAGCTCCAAGGCGTGCGTTACTCAGGAGTAAGCTTGGTGGCTTTGCTTTGTAGTCAGTGGCTTTGCTTTGAAGCAACCGTGCAACTCTTCCAACGGGTGTATCACGACCCTAGGAAGGTTTACTCAGAAGCAAGCCCTATTGCCGAGCTTACTCCCAGGTAAAGGGTTGCGCTTTAGTTCTTTGCATGAAAATCAGTGGGGTTTAACAGCGCTTAACAGGGTTACCTACACTGCTTCCCCAAAATTAGGACTTAGGTTTAATGCTAATAATCAAGCCCAGCGACCCAGGCCAGCCTAGATGTGTGTGTGGGGGACTCTGTTTGTGCGTGCCCACAGAGAGGGCTCTGAGTGCCACCTCTGGCACCCGTGCCATAGGTTCGCCATCACTGCGCTAGGCTCTTGGATCTTGATTTTCATTATTTGACTCTTGCAGCCAAGACACCCTGCTCCCCGACTACATTATTAATCCCATGCGAGCGTGGAATTATGGCAGCATATCTTCGTCTGCTGATTAATCCCACCCAGAGGAGAGCCTTGGTTACTGCAAGATGTAATGTGCTGCCATCAGCTCTCCTGGAGGGAAGATTTAAGAATATAGAACGTTCTAAAAGGGTTTGTTCTTGTGATCTGGTTACAGTTGAAACACTTGACCATTCTCTGTTTGTATGCCCTAAATATGGTCAGATACGCATGAAGTATATGAATTCTATTTTCTTGCAATGTTCTCAGTGGCAAGAGTGTTACAAGATACCCAACCTCCTGAACAGCTCTGATGTGCTCTTTTGCGAGACTGTTGCAAATTTTATACTGGAAATTAGTAATTTTAACTGTGTTTTTTTATCTTGTTTTGCGTTAGAATATTGTCCTGTTTTGGATGCCAATAAACGCTTTGTTGTTGTTGTGGATAGGACTCGCCATAATGATGGTTTGGTCACATGTTCTCAGCCTAACCTACTTCACGGGCTTGTTGTGAGGATAAGCTTGGATTCTATGGTTCCTACTGAAAGAGATGGATTGGTGGTGGGAGGAATTATGGCGAGCTGGAGAGAATGCACAGACCAGCTCCTGCTTCTGATTCCAAACGACCAAAACATGTCTTCCTCTCCTGGTGCATGATGCTGCTCTGGAACTCACAGCCACCAGGTTCAGTGCTTTCAAGAAGAGTTCACCGAGACAAGTTTGATTATTTGTTTTGGGGTACTAATGAGGGCATCTCTTAGAGGGGCTTTCAGGAAAGCAGGCAGTCATTCTCATCAGCCAAACAAGGGAGATGACAAGAGGAGGAGGAGGAGGAGTTTGGATTTATATCCCCCCTTTCTCTCCTGTAGGAGACTCAAAGGGGCTGACAATCTCCTTGCCCTTCCCCCCTCACAACAAACACCCTGGGAGGTAGGTGGGGCTGAGAGAGCTCCGAGAAGCTGTGACTAGCCCAAGGTCACCCAGCTGGCGTGTGTGGGAGTGCACGGGCTAATCTGAATTCCCCAGATAAGCCTCCACAGCTCAGGCGGCAGAGCTGGGAATCAAACCCGGTTCCTCCAGATTAGATACACGAGCTCTTAACCTCCTACGCCACTGCTGCTCCTTTTCAGGCACGGCTTTATTAGAACTGCGGGGCAGAAACGGTCTAAATAAAATTGTGAGAAGAGATCCTGCAGGGCCTTTTGAGGTGACAGCGTGCCCTCTTTACGGCAAAGTCTCAGCAGCGGTGAGTGTGTGTGTGTGTGAGGAAGCAGCAGCGCTTTTATTGTCAGCATTTCCGACCCTTTAAAAATCCCACTGACAAGCCTTTCTGCCTCTGCCAATTAGCTGGCTGCTGTTACAGCTCCCTCCACTGAAACTCAAGGCTACCATTAGTGACCCAGCCAGCCCCACACTGCGTGCTCTCTGGCAGCTGTTCCTCCAGGGGACAAGTGTTTTCACACATCATTGGACAACGGTGCACTAAAGCAGTCGTTGGCGACTAGATTTTCATGCCTGTGAAACAGGAGAACCCTGTTTCATTCCTACATCTACCCTAAAGGTGGGCATCAAGAACTTGCCTGCTTCAAAGTGACAGCTTCAGGCAAAGAATGTCAGTTTCTGTGGGATGACCGACAAAAGAACAGAGTTAGCTCTGTTGCTCTCTAGCTAGATCCCCAAAGATATGTAACGGCTTTTGTTTTAGCCACAGCCACCGAATCAATACGACAAAGGGCGGTTTTCCGCTGGCGAAAGAGGCTTTCTTTGATCACAAAAAACCCAAGCTATGCCAGGCATCGTGGAATCTGTTGTGTACAAAAGCCACGTATGGCAGTAGCTATAACAGGGAGAAGGAACCTGGACAAGGCTGCAGAAAAGTCTGGCTGGGGTCAACCCACGGTTTGGGCACAACGCCAGGCTATTTGGGCTGCATTTCAAGTTTTTTCGACCACGCTTACGCTCAAGAGGGTGTGGCAATTTCTGCCCATGTCCCACTCCCTATCACACCTCATTGAGCATCCCCCCCCTCCCCAATTTGGTTGCTGGAGGTCTGCAGCACACCCTCCAGAACTGCCGAGACTCACGTTCCTCTTAAATGCCTTTATGCTTAATGTGGTACTGTGTTCAGTTCTGGTCGCCACACCCACTTTCTAAAATACTTGGTTGGCACCAGGAAAGGTGTCAGTGGGCACAATAGAACTGACTGCAAAACTGCAAAGATTGTCATGCCCTTATATAAAGCCGTGGTGCGACCGCACTTGGAGTCCTGTGTTCAGTTCTGGTCGCCACATCTCAAAAGGATATCGAAGAGATAGACAAAGTGCAGAGAAGGGCAACGAGGATGATTGAGGGACTGGAGCACCTTCCTTGTGAGGAGAGGCTGCAGCGTTTGGGACTCTTTAGTTTGGAGAGGAGGCGGCTGAGGGGGGATAGGATTGAAGTCTATAAAATTATGCATGGGGTAGAAAATGTGGACAGAGAGACATTTTTCTCTCTTTCTCACAATACTAGAACCAGGGGCATCCATTGAAAATGCTGGGGGAAGAATTAGGACTAATAAAAGGAAACACTTCTTCACACAACGTGTGATTGGTGTTTGGAATATGCTGCCACAGGAGGTGGTGATGGCCACTCACCTGGATGGCTTTAAAAGGGGCTTGGACAGATTTATGGAGGAGAAGTCAATCTCTGGCTACCAATCTTGATCCTCTTTGATCTGAGATTGCAAATGCCTTAACAGTCCAGGTGCTCAGGAGCAACAGCCGCATGAAGGCCATTGCTTTCACATCCTGCAGGTGAGCTCCCAAAGGCACCTGGTGGGCCACTGCAAGTAGCAGAGAGCTGGACTAGATGGACTCTGGTCTGATCCAGCTGGCTTGTTCTTATGTTCTCATGAGCGCATGCAAAGAACCAGCATGGCCTCTCCTCCAAAAGGGTGACAATGCTCCTGTCCCAAGATAAGGGACAGGAACAAGTGGAAGTGTGAAAAGAGATAGTCCAGTCCCAACTAGGTCATTTTCATGCATACACCCCCCCTCTTCTTTTACTGACAACCATGCAAAATATCTTGCCTGCCTCAGCTACTCCTCAATTTCCAAGCCCAGCAAGTGCCTTTACAATGCAGTCAAGAGCTTCAGTTTTATGACCCGTTTCAGCCCCGAAGCTGTTGTAATACGTCAATAAACCACCTGACTGCCCCAAACCAGCACATTTCTTGCTTCTCTCTGCTCTGGACGGCTGCATGGAAGCCAGAAGCTACTTCCAGAAAAGCCACCTCGGGAACAAAACAAAACAAAACAAGTTAATTTTCCAAACCAATTTTCTCACACCTTCACCCATGAGAGGGGATGCGCGGGTAGCAACCTCTCCTGCTGATTTTAAATGCGGTGGTGCTTTACTTCCTCTCTCTACCCTCATATTTGCACAAGGGAGGGGTTTGTCCCGTTTTGCCTTTGCTAGCTCCTGGCTCAGCAGCCTGTGTTCTTTTCCACGCTCATTTTAAATCTCTGCTCTCCAAACGTGCTGCTGGATGCGTCACTTATATTTATTATTAGTATTTTTTTTTATTGTATTTTATTGTATTGTATTTATAGGAATTTAGCTTTTACTGTTTTATCGCTGCTTTTAAAGAGTTAGCCATTTTATGTTACTTTATGTTTATTGTTGTAAACTGCCCGGAGCCCCTCGGGGATAGAGGCGGTATAAAATCTAATAAATAAATAAATAAAATGCTTCAGGCTAGTAGCTAAGTCTCCAACGTAATTCAACCTACCAGGGGTCTCCCAGGGGACCATGTGGAAAGAAGGAATGCCTGCAGTCAGACTCAGTTTACAGCCCCTTAAAGCTGCATCTTTACCCTTTTAAACTGCTCCGCAACTCCAGGTGAAAAGGGACTTAGGTGACACTCCTGCTTTTCTGGCTAGTGCGGGGAAGAGAAAGAGAGCAGGGCTCAAGAGGTGGAACGTCACCTTACAGCACATGGAAGGTCCTAGGTCAGTGATGGCGTAACCTTTTGGAGAGACCGAGTGCCCAAACTGCAAACCCAAAACCCACTTATATAGTTAGCCAAAGTGCCAACATCGGTCCAATTTAATGCCTGAATAACTGAGGTTTTCAGTTTAGAAAAAAGCGGTTGGCTCGAGGTGTCGTTACTCAGGAGTAAGCTTGGTGGTAGTCGGTGACCTTTGCTTTGGAAGCAACCATGCAAACTCTTCCAACGGGTGAATCCACCTAACCCTAGGAGGGTTTACTCAGAAGCGAGCCCCATTGCCAGCAACTGAGCTTACTCTCCCCAGGTAAAGGATCGCGCTTCTTAGCATGAAAATCAGTGGGGTTTAACGAAGGCAGCTTAACAGGGTTAGCTACACTGCTGCTCCCCAAAACTAGGGTCTTAGGGTTTAATGCTAATAATGTCGAGCCCAGCAGCCCAGGCCAGCTCTAGATGTGTATTATTGTGTGGGGAGGCACTCTGTTTGCGACGTGCCTGGCACAGAGAGGGCTCTCAGTGCCACCTCTGGCACCCGTGCCATAGGTTCGCCCATCACTGTCTCTAGGTTCCGTCCCCACTTAAAGGGGCCAGACAGTAGGGGATGGGGAAAGATCTTTGCCACGAGACCCTGGAGAGGCGCTGCCTCGTCTTGAGGTAGGCAAGGCTGACCCTGATGGATTGGACACAGTCTCAAAGTCAGGCAGCTTCACATGTAGGAAGGCCAGCGGAAGGGAGCGCAGCGCTGGAAGGCCCCGGGTTTCAATCCCGGACAGAATCTCAAGTTTAAATGGCCCAGGTAGCCGGTGAAGGGAAAGACCTTTGCATGAAACCCTGGAGAGAAGCGGCCAGTCAGAGTAGACAATACCGACCTTGACGGGACCAGCGAGTGCGAGGAGGAGGCTGAGGCTCAATAGAGGAGTTGAGACATCCCCAGTTCAATCCCCTGGCATCTCCAGTTAAGGACAAGGTGAGTAGAGCTGCAAGATACTACAAGGCATTGGAACTTTACAACTGCTTTAAGATGACCTTTCACTCCAGGGCCAGGGACTGCAGGTGGATATCATCTGGGGAATGTATCCAAAGCGACTCCCACTTTCAGGTGTGGGGTGCCACAGGGGAGCCATCCCCTTTCCCCGGATGTTATTGGAACTTCTTCATGTGACCAGCTGAGTACGGAGTTACAGTTTACAGTGCCAACAGCATGCTGATGACACCCAACTCATCCTTTTCAATGGAGGGCCAACTGGATTCCACCTCCTGATATGCTCTCCATTGTTGTTTAGATTGGGGTCTGCAACCTCGCGGCTCTCCAGATGTTCATGTGGACCTTTGCTATCTCCATTGTTACTCCAATGCTATAGACTTCATTGTTACTCATAACTCTACTCAGATGATCTCACCTATTAACCTGGCTGTTTTCTTTTTTACTCACAGACAATGTTTCTTCACCCCCCCTGGGCGCTCCAACAGGTATATGTACTCCACTTGCTTTCCCAACATCAGATCCTCTGAAGATGCCAGCCACAGATGCAGGCGAAACGTCAGGAGAGAATGCTGCTAGAACACGGCCAGACAGCCCGGAAACCACACAGCACCCAAGCCCAGACAGTGTTTTTCCACCTTCGCCAGGCTAGGCAGTGGGCCCCCCCTCTCTCTCTCCCAATCTGACCTCGCTGCAGTCATCCATGTCACAGTCACCTCCAGGCTAGATCACTGCAACTCACTCTACGCTGGACTACCATTGTCACTGATCCGGAAATTAAAACTTGTTCAAAATGCAGTCGCAAGGCTACTTACAAGAACAGCCAGCAGAGACCATATAACACCGGTCCTGGAATATCTACACTGGCTGCCTGTCAAGTACCGGATCATCTTCAAAGTTCTGGTGTTAACCTATAAGACCATAACGAGCCTTGTGTCCACATACTTGCAGGACCGCATCTCCCAACATCACTCTCAGAGACCTCTCTGCTCGGCGGAGGGGAATCTACTGGTGGCCCCAGGCCCGAGGGATACCTGGCTGGCTGTAACAAGGGCCAGGGCCTTTACAGCCCAGGCCCCAACCTGGTGGAACAGGCTGCCGTGTAACATCAGGGCCCTGCAAAATCTGATTGAATTCTGCAAGGCCTAAAAAACGGAGCTGTTCCGCCAGGCCTCTCTATCAAGCCAGCCGGATGTTTCCCGATTACAATATCTCCCCTAAGCCTCCCGTGGGAGAAACAACATGTCTCTCCATTTGGGATTTTTAGCTAGATTGTTTTAAATGGTTGTATGATTGGTTCTGGTGGGCTTTCTGGGCTGTGTGGCCGTGGTCTGGCGGGTCTTGTTCGTAACGTTTCGCCTGCATCTGTGGCTGGCATCTTCAGAGGTGTCTCACGGAGAAAAGTCTGTTTCACACTGGGTCTAGTGAGAAGGGAGGGCTCTTCTGTCAGGAAAGAAAAATAAATATGGTGTGCATCTTGTGCGCAGATCATGGTAATCTAAATGACAGCACCTGTCATCCAAAGTCAGTTGGTAACACCTGATGCAACTGAACCAAACCAGTTTGATCCAGTACAGTGACCTTCACAGTGATTGGTCAGTGATAGTATATAGACAGAGCACATTCATTGTACAGTGTCCATTAGGGTTTCTTAGTTTCTGCGAGGCATTCTGCCGGATTGTTCATTTGTTTCACTTTATATAACCTGCACCAACAAGTAAAAACCTTCTTTGAAGTTCAACTGCTGTGTGGTGTGGAGTTGTTCTTGTGCCGTGCCAAGCCGTCTACAGCTGCGCTTATCTTATCTTATCTTATCTATCTATTTATTTAATTTATACTTTAGGCTTCTATACCGCCCCGTCCCCGAAGGGCTCTGGGCGGTGTACAGCATATAATAAATACAGTCATAAAACCAGTATAATCGACTAAAACTTATAAAAGCAGCGAGACTAAACAGTAGCATTCAGTACAAGCATAAATATACACATAGGTGGCGCCCGATAACCTAATATCAAATTCTTCTCCTAAGGGAGGAACGGCAGGTCTCGCACAGATGGACAGGAGCCAAGCTAAGGGGCACTATCCCCGGCGGGTCCCTCCAAAGCCCGGGGGGAACAGCTCCACTCTTGCAGGCCCATGCCCAGACTCACCAAGGTCCCGCAGGGCCCGAACAGCTGGTGGAAGAGCGTTCCACCAGGCCGGGGCCAGGGCTGTAAAGGCCCTGGCCCGTGCAGGGAGGCCAGTCATGACTATCATCGAGGGGCCGGGGACCACTAGTAAATTGGCCTCTGCTGAACGAAGAGGCCGTGTGAAGAGATTTATATGGGGAATGCTTGGTCACCGAGAATGCGATCTTACTCTCATTAGCAGCACCTTTCCGCTGATAAGCCGCCTACTCTGTCATCTTCTTTCTTTCCTTCTTCTGGGGGAGCAGACCTCTTGCCTGAGCTGTGAAGGGCGCAGCCATTTTTGGACCATGTGCTCAGCCAGGTAATGTGAACTGTCTGTGGAACGTGAACTTCCCTTTTCACTAGACAAGAGTGTGAAATAGACTTTTCTCTGTGAGACACCTCTGAAGAGGCCAGCCACAGATGCAGGCGAAACGTTAGGAACAAGATCCACCAGACCACGGCCACACAGCCCGGAAATCCCACCACAACCAGTTGAATCCGGCCGCGAAAGCCTTCGACAATAGGCTGTATGATTATTTTTATTGATTGTCATTTATAGGACTTTTATGTGTGATTTTAGGCTTTATGTCATTGTGAGCCACCCTGAGTCCTTTGGAGGTAGGGTGGGGTATGAATATAAAAATAAATAAAGTTTGTAGTTTGTGAGCTGTTTTAAAAGGGGCTTGGATAGATTTATGGAGGAGAAGTCGATCTATGGCTACCAATCTTGATCCTCTTTGATCTGAGATTGCAACTGCCTTAACAGCCCAGGTGCTCGGGAGCAGCAGCAGCAGCAGGCCATTGCTTTCACCTCCTGCATGTGAGCTCCCAAAGGCACCTGGTGGGCCACAGCGAGTAGCAGAGAGCTGGACTAGATGGACTCTGGTCTGATCCAGCTGACTTGTTCTTATGTTCTTATGAGTGCTCACTCGGAAGAAAAAATGAGGTACAAATGCTTGAGAAAAGCTTGGATGTATACCCCCCTTCCTCTCCTGTAAGAAGTCTCAAAGCGGATTATAAACTCCTTCCCTTCCTCTCCCCACAACAGACACCTTGTGAAGTACGTGGGGCTGAGAAAGTTCTGAGAGAACCGTGACTGGCCCAAGGTCACCCAGCAAACTTCATGCGGAGGAGTGGGGAAACAAACCCAGTTAACCAGATGAGACTCCACCCCTCTTAACCACGGCACCCACGCTCGAGTGGAAGGCCCTCTCCCTGCCCCACCCCAGTCTGGGTCTCCTCCTGAGGCTGGGCTTGCTGGACTCCCAGGTAGCAAAAGCGGCCACCTGCTCCATCCCACCTGGAGCTATCATCCTCAAAGGAGGGCAGGGATGTAGTCAGAGTTATCTGTGGCTCTGTAACCTGCAGGCTGGGCTGTCATATTACTGTCTGGCAAACCAGAAGAACGGCCCAGGCCGTCTGCCACGTACGAGCCTTTGTGTCTAAGAGATCACAATACTTGCTTGGTATTTGAATGCTTCAGGGAAAGGCACCTGGGCACAAAGCAGGGCCTCGCCGCCGCCTATTCTTTCCCAATGTGTTTTCTGCAACTGCACTTCGGTGCAGTAGGAAGCCACACTGGTTTTTCCCCCACAGGAAATGGCGGCTCGGTGTCTGCCATGTGTCCCACGTAGCATATGTGTAATCAGACAGAGAGAGCATACTAGCCAGGTTGCTACGGTCCTGGAGTCTGCCAGCGCTCTGGAAAAGGAACCGAGTCTGGGTCAAGCACGCACACAAGAGACAGAAATGGTTTGGCAATTTTCTTTAAACTACTTTACATACAGAAACTTCAAACAAACGCAGACCACGAAAGGAACAGAAGAAATCATTCCCGACAACATTAAAACCATTCCTCATGTTAAGAGCCATTTAGGTATATGCTTAGTGCTCACAGAAGTGAGGGAAAGACACGAGGGAACGAAAGAAGCTAAGGATGGGTCCCCCGGCAGCACCGATGAAACAGCCGCAGCAGCCCCTGTGTGGTCACCCTGGAGGGGATTTGGGGGAGTCAAGGGGACAGAGCAGGCAGCAACCCTGCGGTATCAAAGTGGCTGGAGGCTGAATCTCACCCGGCCACCCCCTTCTCCCTCCCTCTCTCTCCCCCCAGTTGCAGCCCAAAGCCCACCCAAGGACCCCTCTCCCTCCCTCCACAACAGAAAGGAACGGGAACACAAACAATGAAAATCAGGCCCAGTACAAAGGACATACCATCTTGCAAACAAACCTTTTTGTTTTCTCTTCTTAAATTATTTTTAAATTCTACATTCGCTAGTCCAATAAATTACCCACAGTGAATACTGTAAGGAGGTTTGTGGTCTGCCAGTCGCCAGAACGACCTGGCGCGGAGAAGCATGCTACAATCTTTAGGTGCCTAGCACGGAACTAGACAGGTAAGGCTCAGCTACCGAGGAGGAGTTGGGGGACAGAGTCCCAGGGGGGAAGGGAAGGAAGAGGACGACGGACAGTTCTGGCTGGCAGTGGCGAGTCAGGGCAAGCTGACCCAAGACAGCGGCGGCTCTCCCAACCCCCGGGCCGCTGAGCCAGATCTGCCATCTCCGCTTCCAATGTAACAACTTCAGTTGGCTTTAAGACAGGGGTTAACTGCCATCGTCATAACAGGGCTGTGTGTAAACAGCAGCCACTGGGGACAAAATAATCCACTCCATTCTGTCTGCTAGGATTCAGGCCACTCACACACACACAAACGTACACTTCATGTGGAAAGAACTGGGCAAGATTTAGTCCTGCCTCCCGCCCCCGGGTAGCTCCTCCCATTCACAAGGTCATGGTTGCTGCCACTGGGGCCATTAGGAACATGAGTGCCAGTTTCCAGGTCTGGCCCTGGGACAAGCCTCCACTAAACATCCTTGCAGTGCAGTCTACCGGGGAGGGAAAGAGCTAGCAGCAGCAGCAACCCAGTTTGTGCAAGGGGAGAAACACCCACGGTGGCTGTAGATGCGATGCAAGAGGATACGAGGAGAAAACCTACACAGCCCCACCACGGCACAGAGCTCTTAACTGGCCACACGCCATGCCTCCAGCCTTGCGCCGTAGCTCTGGGCCGGGCAGCCGAAAGCGTAAGCCTCCGCTGGCCTCCCAGCTAGTCGCTCTCTTCCAAATTGCTCCAGCACCTTCCACAAAACGTCCAGGAGAGGCTGGGGCAGCTAGCCTTTTGCACCGGCCACGCGGGTTTTGTAACCTGTGGGCTCTTCAAACAAAGCCCACGAAGTTGGCTGGCTGTGTGCTTCTGGAGCCGGGCAAGGGTGGGCCTCAGCATCCAGCCACATCCCCCACCCCACCAAAGGATGAAAACCTTCCCCAACTCCCTGGCTGGTGTGAGTATTTTTGCCATGAAGAGACCGTCTATGAAGAGAAGGCCCTTCCGTTTTAGCCCGGCGCCACTAGAGGCTCTAGAGCCGTGGTGGCGAACCTTTGGCGCTCCAGATGTTATGGACTACAATTCCCATCAGGCCCCTGCCACCATGGCCAATTGGCTATGCTGGCAAGGGCTGATGGGAATTGTAGTCCACAACATCTGGAGTGCCAAAGGTTCGCCACCACTGCAGTCTAGAGCCACTGCTACGAAGCAGCCACTCTTCAAGGGATGTTTCTACACAAGACAGCACCGTCAGAAGTGGTTTCAAAGGGAGGAAATTGCAACATTAAGCAAGCCCAGTCTGTTGACTCCAGGATGAGAGAGATGAAAAGACTAACGCATCTTCCCCAGACAGATCCTCCTGCACAGCTCCCTCCTGCTTCCGCT
Organism: Sphaerodactylus townsendi; assembly: GCF_021028975.2. NCBI lineage: Eukaryota > Metazoa > Chordata > Lepidosauria > Squamata > Sphaerodactylidae > Sphaerodactylus > Sphaerodactylus townsendi. Next base: position 1,707,058 of record NW_025950352.1, on the reverse strand, counting down.
CTTCTGATGCCCCAGGAGCCAGCCAGATCCTTCCGAAACTGACAGAGGACACCCCGCCCCTAGGTGTGCATGTCACACGAGTGCCAGTTGCTAGAACACCAGAGGAGATGGTTTGCCATCCACCATCTACCCAGACGGACAAGAGCCAGCTACAGCCGACGGGCGGCTACGAGGGCTCCAGCAACCCTTGCAAGTGGAGCAGCTGCCTCAACACGGTGCGAGAACAGGCACGTTCATCCGTACCAGGTGAACAAGGCAGCGGCGCTGGCCCGGCCGAGGACACCTTCCCTTGACCAAGCCACCGCCATCAGCACAGCAGGGCCCATGCCCATAGATGTCTGTGCAAACCCCCGGCGGGTGGGCAGGGGGACTCCCTGTAGGCATCAGGGGAACATTCCTCTGCCAGAAAAGAGGTGCGGGAGTCCAGGGTTAAGATGCCTTTTCAAATTGTACCAGGACAGGGTCAGAGTTTTCCACTGGCCCTGCCAAGATCAGCGGCAGGAAAAGGCCGGCCCAGAAGTCTTGGCAGCGTTCCTCCGACCCATACGCTCTCAACAAAGGCTGCTGGCTGACTCTGAATGCAATTCCTGGCACTTTCGCATGAACTGTGGCAGACTCCTGGCCTCCACAGTCCATTCACATACACCCGGGGGTGGGGGGTGGCGTTCGGCATGCACAATTCAGAAACGTCAGAGTCCCTTTGTGGTCAAGTCCGCAGGTGCCCAGTGACAGCTAGCTGTGCCCCGGTTTAAGGCTGACGGGAGATCTTAATACTACGGCTATGCAGCCAGCTGCGCTGAGCTCTTGTGTCTCAGGAGAGGATGCTCCCACCTGTCCACATCACAACAACCTGCAAGATTCCCCCGTGTGTATCTCTGATTTGACCCCACAGGAGAACGCACGGTGAATCCAACCACAGCAGCCAAAGGTGGCTCCAGCTTCTGGTCTCTATTAGGCAGATTATCACGTGCGCCCTCGGCCGCTAGGGCGAGGCATGACTGTCCTGGAGCAGAGCTCTGCCTCCATAGCCGGTTTTAAGACCTCTCTTGCAAGCCACTAGTTCTGAGGAAATGCTTGCTCCAAAAACAGATGGACGGTTCCATGGTACACTGAGGACAACATGATTGTAAACACCCACTGTCTGGGGGGGTTAGGGGAGGTGTTGACAAACCGTGTCTAGGCAGCCTCCTCAACCCTCATTTGTAGTCACAGGGGGCTAAAAAAGGCCTCCTCTGGAACACACATGGCTCTTCCAACCACACAACCCATTTATCCCATTCCTGCTTCCAAGAGCTGCGGCTGCACCCTCAAGTTTCCCAGGCATCTGAAGAGGCTTGAAGGTCAGTCACCAAAGCTGAGCTTTCATGGAACTAATGGGCCGACAGTGGCCAAGACGGCCCCCGCCTGCTCTCTCAGGAACAGCGGCCCGACCGTCAGCAGCTCTGCCGCCCTGAGATCACCAAAACTCATCAGACACCTGGCAGAGCAACCTGACTTGATGGATTACAAGTTCCACAGGGGCTTGCCCACAAGGGCCAACGCTGCTACTCTTCTGGTTTCTAAAACAGCTTTCCAATCACACCTGTTGATTATCGGGGTCTTGAAGGGAGAAAGGGGGAGGGGGGAATATGCAAGCAGAAACTGGTTTGTTTACCATTAACAGCACAAAGTCCCAGACAAAGCAGCACCTGCAACAGGTTTTCAACAGTTTTTACAGAAACAAACCTGATCCAGTTAGTCCATATAAAGTGTTAATTGCCAAATGTAGCTTCCTTTTCAAAAAAATAAAAAAAAGCCAGGGGGAAGGGGAGAAAATCACCTTGAATGCACAGGACTCGCGCATCCAAGCGTCTCATGATGCAGCCTTCATCTTCCGCCAACTCCCCCACGGTTGAAAATATTTTTAAGCGCATTGAGCAAAATATCCCTGTAGAGCTCGCTGAAATTTGGTGAATGGCCCCACAATCCCCATCCATAAACCTGCTATATATACTTTACATACATAAAATCACATTGCAAAATTGCATAATTGCTAGAAGAGCCTGTTAACGCATTTGCACGAGGGGAGGGGGATTCATTTGTTTCCAAAGTGTCGGGAGAGCTCCCGCGACAGACAGAATAATCACCCTGCATTCCGAGAAGTCTGCACTCATTTGGGTCAGCTCTAGAGGGGTCCTGGGTCTGACGCCATCTCAAGCCAGTTGGTAGAGGCAGGGGGTGGAGGGAACGGGACGGACAGGGCACTGGCGAGGACCAGAGGAGGGCCGGATCTGGGCTAGCGTTTTGTGAAGTGCAACACGCGTCGTGGTGAGGGCACAGCGTCTGAGGGGAGGAAAGGCCAGCAGCTTTTTGTTATTAACCTTCCATTATTCCGACTTCCTTTCACATGCTTCCGCGCATTTGTTACCAATGCAATGGCAACAGAAAGCTGGGAGAGGGAATTATTTGGGTGGCCGCAGTGCCCCATTCGCTCGCTCATGCCACGCAGCGCTTGGGACACCCCTCTCTGTAAACGCACTACTCTTGGAATGTGGCATTTCAGCCTAGCTAGAAGCAGCCTGACAAACGTCGCCTCCCTTGGGGGACCTGAAGGTGTCCACTAAGCCATTTGCTTTTTTCCAACCAAACTGGAGGAGCCTACCCAGGAACAGTTGTTCCTTTTGAAACAGAGTGCTACCCACGGAGGCATGACAGGAACCAGACCCCCAACCATGCGGACACTATTGCTGGATATTACATACACCATGACACAAACACAGCTTTTTTCACAATGTATTAACCAGTGTCGCCAGCCTTCCCTCCTGACATACTCCGGCCTCAACGGTGCCCTGCGTCAAGCTGGTTCCCTGCTCGATGGAGACACACGGCCAACGACCACTCAATGTCGTCAGTGAGCCACACATGCAGAGACGTTCTCTTTAAAAATTGTCAAATAATGGCGGAATCACAAAAGGGGCCGAGGCAGCCATACGAGGTAACTCTGGTTCAGTGGTGCTCTTTTTTCTCTCTCGGTCGCTCCTGAAAGAGCCAAGCTATGCTTACTTCTGTATCTGGAATATAAAGAGACGAAGGTTGATGTTCTTGGCTGCCAGCAACTTATTACATTCCACAGAGTCTATGATGGGGAGCGGCACGTAGTCTGTTTCATTGTTCTCGTTGGTAAAGACAAAGTGATAGATCACGGGGTTGATTTTTACATCGTCGTAAGGACCCTTGAGCAGCAGGAACGAGCACTCCATGGGGGAGTTGATCTTGCTCTTGAGGATGAGCTGGAAGGAGAGGGTCCGCTTACACGAAAGGTTGGGGTTGCGCTCCGAGTCGTTCACCCGGGCCTTCAGCACCCAGGTCTGGTTCAGCACCGTGAACCTCGGAGTTTCGTAGTAGAGGCGCGTGATGAAGTCGTCTGTTCGGTAAGGACGGAACTGAACCTCTGCAAAACAGCAAAAAGAAGGGGGTGGAAGAAAGGGGGAGAACGTTAAAACGAAAGAAGCCGGCAGCAGGAAAAAACAAAACTCACGTTACCTGTAGCTACCGTGTGGGGCCTCCTTTGCCAGGACGTAAGAAGACAACAAGGGTGGGAGTAGTCATTCAGAGCCAGTTAAGGGCAGAAGCAACTGGGCTTCTTGGGGGGAGAGGGGGCAGGGGAGAGGAGAAAAGGAGATAAAAATCAATGCATTGCATCACTTTATCACAGTTGAATGATTGCTAAAGCTTCGTGGAGAGGAAGAAGCAGCAGCAGCAGCAGCAGCAAACACACCCCACTACAACAGTGCATGCCCCTATCCGATGCCGCAGTGCCCAAGGTCAAGAGGCAGAAAACTGCAATAGTGGAGCGAGTGACCAGTCCAGGAATTGACACTTCATGAGGATTTCTGCCCCACATCTATTTATCCAGAAGAACGACGGAGCCGTTTCTCATCGCTTAAGATTCTCTGGTCACCTTTCACCCTGCTTCTTCTTTGCTTCGGCGGTGAATGGTACCACAGACCACTCTGCTGCGTCCCCTTATCACGCCATCAAGCTCAGACTGCCACGTGCAACCGCACCACAGCTTCGACATTCGGGCTCGTGACGCAGCCAAACCTTCCAAGTTGGGGGCATCTTGAGGACCTGCTTAAGATCTCTTGGGACACTCTTGACAGTCACTAGAAGTAGGAATACAATAATTCAGCATTGCGAAGGGAAAGGCAGTTGGTTTGGAATTCATGACAAATGTCCACACCCAAATACAGGTGCATTAAAAACCAAGCCAGACAATGCAATTCATGTAATATTGCACTTTTATTTTAATGGCATAAACAATACAGATCTGCATGTACCACCACAATCCAAAATTCAGAAACAGGGCATTGGGGAAAAAAATCTTCAAGTGTTTTTTTTTTCACAGAGCGAAGAAAATCCTGGGGTTAGATACATAAAGACAACGAGCAGCACACTGAATCACTTGAGGCGCTATCCAATCTTAGACCCAAATGTACTTTAGCAGAGTCCACTTTCTGTCTGTCATGAGCCCTCCTCCAGTAGAGTCCAAAGCGCAAGGAGGCGTTTTGTTTCGTTCAAGTTTATCAACACAGCTGGTTCAGTGTTTTAAAGTCTTTGGTGTACAAAAACCCATGGAATCTCACAGCACAAGTTCTGGGACTGGGAACCTCTGTATACATATAATGCATCCTTCGATGTTTCCAAGGGACCGTTAAGGAACGCACGGCAGCAACACCTGGACAAAGGAGGTGATGGAGTTATTCAAGCCACACAACCAGCCCGACTCAGTGTTTCTGATCGCTCCAGGTTGCTCCAAGCAGCAACTGCCTCTCTGGCTAGAGGCCATCTCCTTTCCAGAGAAGGATGAGGATCTCTGCCCCTCTTCTCCCACAGGCAGAGGCACCCCAGTGTTCAAGAACACTGGATGGGGGGGGGAGCCACCCCCTGCACCCACCGTCAACCGGTGTAGGCTAAACCCTCCCCCCCCGCCGCCCTCCCCCCGGCTCCTCAGCCGAGCCACTTTCATTCTGCATTCAGATCTGGCACCGTTAGGGTGTCCCACTGGGCTGTTTGCCAGCTGTGTTCCCGGGTGCCCACTGGGAGCAGTCAGCTTTTCGGCAGGAAGGTAGCCGGTCACCTTGCTTCGCAACCTGAGCTCCTGCTCACTTGGACTCCATTCTGCTTTGCGGGCTAAGTTTTATGCACTTCCTCTGACTCAGCGAGGGCAAGCACAATCACTTCAGGTTCCAGCACTTGCTCGGTCCAAGTCAGAATTCAGGACAGGAGAGAGCGAGCAGGTTACATCCGAGCAGTTTCCCTCTGCAGGAAAAGCGAACATTTACTGCCAAAGAAAGTGGTTTCCACTACCTTGTCTCCCTCCCAGCTGCAAGAAACTCAGAGCCGCTAATGGCTTTTTCCGCACGTTCTGCTGAAGGCCTTTCCAAGCCCATTTCAGGATTCACACCCAGGCAGTCACAGGCTTACCTGCAAAAGTAATTTAGCTCGGTTGTGTGAAATGACAGTTTTGTTCCTTCCGTCACAACCTGGACTACTTTAGCGTTGTTGTTTCCATACCATTCCATACCACTTTGCACTAAGTGAAGAAAACCAAGGATAGAACGTACCTAACTTAAGACAACTACGGACAGCTTCAAGCTCATTGCAGGAGGAGGCAGAACCATCTGCCAAACTTGCAGGACACACAATCCATCATACAAATAACCGATCAAGCGCTATACTAGGAGTACTACATTGCTTTTCCCAAAAGAAAGAAAGCATCTTCTGTTTATCACTAATGGCCCGCAAGGGCCAGTTGGAGATTGATAGACCAGCTTCCCAAACAAAGCAGATACCCAGTAAACAGTGTGCACTGACTCCCCAACAGAAATGCTGGTTGGAATTCTTGTTCTGTGGCCGCGACTGTGAGCCCAGCAAGTACAACCACAGGACCTTACCTGCTGCTGGGAGTGGCCCTTCCTTCTTCCAGGTAACATCAAGACAGAAAAAGGAAGAGCACCGGAGAACCAGGCCAAGGGCCAGATGATGGGCACGAACCATGCAAGAACCTCCCCCAGCCTCTTTCCTTCCCACCTTGAGAGCATGATGGGTAACATTACAGACACCCCACCCCCTCCCCCGCAACCCCAGCTCTACTCTTGAACCTGAACTCTCAAGCAAACTGGGAGGGGGGAGGGTCTTGGGAGGGACACTTGACGAAGTTCCCCTGTCTGCCCAGCGCAGTCCGGCTCTTCTGACCTAGAGGAACCGTCGCTGCATGTTGCATAAGAGAAACAAAGTTCAGAAGTAGAAAACTGACACCAGTGTGCAAAAGGGAGAAACGAGGAATTAAAACAATGTGGCTTCAACCGCGCAAGATCTTTTCTGTCCCCTGCCTAGCCACGGCCCTGTCATTTACCTGTATAGCCGATCTTCTCGAAGCTGAGCAGGCTGAAGATGCTGTTGTAGAGCTGCATCTCCTTCTTGTGAGTTTGGTCCATCTCATCCAGGATCTCCATCAGTTCATTCCCGGTCTTGGTTGGGTGCGTGCACTCCGCCTCGTGGACAGTTAGCTCATGGTAAGGACCCTGCCATGGGCACCCAATCCGCTTGTACTTGCACCGGGTGACTCTGTGTTTAAACAAGGAAGACGAAGCTCAGATCAGTGGAATGCAGGCGCCACAGCACAATCAGCAAATCCAAAGAATGCTTATACCCAGTCAGCAAGAGTCACAAACATCACTTGGAAATCCAAGTCTGTTCCAATTCAGTGCCTCTAGCACAAGGGAAATCATGAAATGGCAGCACAGCGGGGGAGACGAAAGCAGCACCCCTCTGCTCCGTCCACAGAAAATTGTCTTCAAATTACAAACAGGAATCAGCAAACAGCAAATTACAAACAGCAATCAAGGAACACATTTTGGACTCGAAAGAGGTCACGGACACTGCAGATCTAGATCATATCAAAGGTACACTTTGTTCAACGCGTTAAAAAAATAAAATCAAGTCCTGCCCAGTGGCCTATAATCAATTAAACTAGTGCTATACAAATAAACAACCAACGTGTAAAGCAAGACTGAAGCCCAGCGACAATAAATATGGACACCAGGAGAAATCTTGCAAAACAGCCTGGTCACATGGGGCTTTACAGCCTCTTCCCCAGAACGGGAGCTGCCAGCTAGTTGGCTCGCATCCTTCCTGACACCGCGCCATGCCACGACGGCAGGTAGATGGGAGCGCTACCGAGTCCAAATGGACAATCCTTAATAGGGAGAGAAGGTCTTTCAGGTATCTGAGTCCCAAGTCACAAAGGGCTTGGAAGGTAAGAATCAGCACATCGACCAAACCTGAAAGCCAAGATAGCTGGCTAGAAACAGGCCTGAAACCAGAGGTGGGATCCAGCAGGTTCTCACAGGTTCCCAAGAGTAGGTTACTAATTATTTGTGTGTGCCGAGAGGGGGTTACTAATGGGTGATTTTGCCACGTTTTTGCCTTAGTTACACCCCTCCTCTCAGCAGTAGCGCGCAGAACTTGAAGCAATCTAGCAGGAGGTGCACCGGCGTGCGTGGCAGCCTGTGCCTGCGTGCATTCGTTTCCCGCCCAAGGACCGGCACAGTGGCTGTGTCCTTGCCACAGCCCCGCCCAGGAATGCCCCACCCCTGGAATGCCCGCCTCTGCCCCCGTCGTGCCCCGCCCAGCCCCATTGGCGCTACGCCACAGTTTGAATCCCACCACCATGGGAACCTGTTACTAAAATTTTTGGGTCCCACCACTGCCTGAAACTGTAACAAAAGGGTACAGTGTGAGACAGTGACTTAAAATAAACACCCGAACACTATACCTAGGCTGCAACAATATACAAGGGAAACATCCATCCAGGCACTAAGTGTGTATTTATTAAACAAACAGCCTGCAACATGAAAACAGGCAGATTTGCAAATACAATGCAGCTCTCAATGCCCTGTAAGAGAATCATCGAAGAGAGCAAGTTTCAAATACTGATCCTATACACCAGGGGTGTCCAACTCTGGCACTTCAGCTGTTCATGGACTACAATTCCCAATTGGCCATGCCGGCAGGGGCTGATGGAAACTGCAGTCCATGAACATCTGAAGCACCAGAGTTGGACACCCTGATATAAACAAGTGTCCACAGAGTCAAAATTCATACCAGCTTCCTGATGTACGCCTGCTCTGGGGATGCCAGTCCACTTCCTCAGTGTAATATTTCAGGCTAATCCGTAATATTCCAGGATCGCTATCTTTGGGATATATACTGTACAAGTTAAGAGCAATCCTATAGATGCTTCCCCACCAAATCGGGCTAAGTGAAAAGCACATTTTGTGCTTGACCAGCTCTCCCACAGACCAGTCTCTTCCAGGCATTGAGAGCTGTGCTGTGTCTTTTCCAGATCTGCCTGGTTTCACACGGCACGCCATTTGTTGAATAAAGACACCCTTATTGCTTGGATGGATGTTTACCTGATATATTGTTGCGGCCTAGGTAACGTGTTCAGGTGTTTATTTTCAGAAACAGGCCTCAATGCCAGGGAACTGCGGACAGCTGCATTTCGCACAGACTCAAGCTTCTAAGTTGCCGTCCACTGGTCAGTGGGGCGTGGCTTGATGAATTTAGAAGGGGGGCGATCTATAACCAGATGCAGATGAAACAGGGGCTTTTGGCACCAGCACCGGCCTGCTTCACCAAAGCCTTTCAGAACCTTTCATAAAATGGATCTGAAAGGCTTCAGAATCAAAATAACCGGATCAACTGAAGACACAAGGGATGCGCTGCGCAACACACCACAAGCTTGACTTTCCTGAATGTACAGTTTTAAAATGGCAAACCTGCATGCTATTTCCTATCCCTCGCCCCAGTCGTAGCTTTATAAGTCTCGTGTTTCCTCCAACACCTGTTGGGGAATAACCAGCCCATCACCGGGTTTTCTTTCCAGTAAAGGAAGATGCTCTAATAATGCCTTGTGCATTCGGTCATACTTCTGACGACGCTGGCACTGAAGCCCTTGTGTTTAGTGGTTCTTGTAGCAGACAAGATCTGCTGACAAGACCATCTGCCGATCAAGGACAGCCGTCCAGAGAAGAATTGTGGTGTCCAAGTGGAAAGAGTGCTGGGCTAGGACCAGAGGCCCCCAAGGAAGCCTGCGTCGGTCACATTCTCTCAAAAACTTGCTGCAAGAATAAACTGGACCAGGAGAGGCACGCTGGGAAAAATATGCCCAGCATCAGAATGCCTGAATAGCATCTGGAATTCCAAGTCCAGATCTATTTTCCAACCCTTTCTTTGAACTGAATGACGACCGGGACTTGTAGAGAAATTAGATGCTTCCCTATTTCATTACCTAATTCCACGGGATGAGTGTGGATGGACTGGGACAGGCCCAGACGTGCCTCGTACTGTCTTCTGTCCCAGATAACCTGACTGAAAAAGCAGGTTCTGCCAGGCGTCAGTTTCAAAACCCCAAAGCTCTTGTAAATGCACCCGCACAAGCCTCTTGTTCCCGGTCAGCAGCCCCTCTGCTCTCTGAGTTCCTCCAGGCCGGATGCGCAATTTGGCTCGATTCAGAGATAACCACCAATGGGTTTGTCATGGCAGGAATGAGACTGACATGCCTTACTGTTGTTGCACATGGCACAGTTTGGGCACAGCTAAGTGTGGCCTATGAAACAGGATGCCAAACCAGGATTAAATTATGGATGGGGATGCCGGTTGATGGGCAAGACAACCGCCCACAGTCTGAAGTTTCATTCAAACCGGAATGCTGTGACAAACGGTGGTTTATTCAACACAGGAAAATGCTTCACCCTCTGAGCTGCACCCAAGAGGAGCCCATGAGCCCAAACACAGTTAAATGGAGAGTTCTCTATTAATGGAGAGTTTTACATGCTGCATTAGACAGGGCCAGTTTTGTTACTGCCTCAACCCTGGTGAAAATCCACGAAATGGGTCTATCCTTGGATGCATTGGCTTTAATGAATGCCAATGAGCTAAAGCTGACTATCAAAAAGAGATTGTATGATCTCGAGTATAGTCACCTGATGCAGCAGGCTAATAAACGCTGTTCTCCCTTGCACTTGGGTATACTGTTAAAACCGTATACCATGGCCAAATATTTCCATTTGGTTCTAGAACCCAAATTGCGATGAGCCCTGACCCTTGCCAGGTGCAATATTCTCCCTTCAGCTACCACTCAGGGTAGAATACAGAAAGTGCCTTTTAATGAAAGATTTTGTCCCTGCAGTTCAGCTTACGAAGAATCAATCCAACACGTGATATTACACTGCCCATTACACAGTTTAGCCAGGAACAAATATCTAAACCAGTGGCTAAAACCCCCCATTGATAACACTGATCTATCAATTGTGGTAACGATGCTGGATTGTGGTTCTGCAAGTGTATTGGAAGCGCTGGCTAACTTTTTGTGCTCTGTCATCAGCAAACGGTTATAACTGTACTGGAGATTGTATCATTACACTGAGGTTGCCATTGTTGCTGGTATATTGCTGCTGTTGTTTTAATTATGCCATTAAAGGTGGTGGTTGTTGTTGTTGTTATATACTGCCTCAACCCTTTTGGCTGTGTGAAGAAGGGTCTGCTACCTCCTTTAGGAGAAATGGGGGGGGGGGGGCTCAAGTTGGGAAAAACTGACACCACACCTCTATTATTCCCCCCTCCCCCATAATATTCACAGGACCCCATGCACAGAGCGGTCAGCTGCACTACTGCAGTCAAAGCTCTGCTCACGACCTGAGTTCGATCCTGATGGAAGTCAGTTTCAGGAAGCCGACTCAAGGTTGACTCAGCCTTCCATCCTTCTACGACTGGTAAAAGGAGTACCCATCTGGCTAGGGGTCATGTATAGACAGCTGGGGAAGGCAAAGGCAAACCAATCTATAAATGTAGTCTGCCTAGTAAATGTCATGAGGTGGCCAACCTATGGCACTCCAAATGTTCATGGACTACAATTGCCATCAGCCCCGCAAGCATGGCCAATTGGCCATGCTGGCAGGGGCTGATGGGAATTGTAGTCCATGAACATCTGGAGCACCATAGGTTGGCCACCCCTGGCATATGGGGTAGATTAAGTAGCAGTGGTGAACTGCAGCACCCAGAATCTCACCTCAGCCGGTGCGCCAAGGGAACCTCTCAGGAGGAGTGATCAAAGTCACCCCAAGATTCCCCAGACCTGCCCAGCCCAGCCCAGCCCCCGCCGGTGTTGCAGTGAGTCATACAGGACATCAGCAAGAGTGTTTACCTGTCCTGGCATTCTTCCTTCTGGTGCCTCTCCAGCAGCGAGCGAGGAAACTGCCGCACGCAGAAGCCACATTCCGACGGCAGTTCGCTCACCGCTTTTTCCACGGCCAGGTTCCGGCAGCACAAGCTCTTGCTGATCTCGCAGCGGCAGTTGGGGCACGTCGCCTGCTCCTCCTTCAGCCGAGCATCTGCCAGCAGGTGGATGAAACACCCAGCACACATCAGGTGGCCATTTGTGCACTGCAGGAAAAGGGAAGTCAGGATTTCAGACGCTTCTGAGAATTGGCCAATTGGCCATGCTGGTAGGGGCTGATGGGAATTGTAGTTCCTGAACATCTGGAGAGCCGCAGGTTCCCTACCCCTGGGCTAGCCAGTCGTATTTGTAGTTCTGATCCCACTCTTCCCTGGAAAGCACAGCGCTGACAGGACATTTACCAACAGGTCAGTAAATTTCAAAACTTTGCTCACTGCCCAAAGCCCTCTGATGAATGTATGGTTTGTTCAGCCATTCGTGAACAAATTACAAAGCGCTACCCGAAAAGGAAAGAGCTGCCACCTCTAGCAAGAGGCAAGTAGAATGTCTTTCTTCTCCTTGTGGGTCATTATGGCCCTTTCTTCAAACTTTGCCAATGAGAAAGGGTTCAATCAATCAATCAATATTTTATTTCGGTCAAAGACCAGAAAATATCAGATATAAAATATAAAATCCAGATAGTACATTTCCAGACCAGATACAAAATAAAATTGAGGTAACCAGTTTCCAAACACTGTTTGTCCAAACCATAATATAAGTTCAAGTTAAAAACTGGAATAAAATTTGAATAAAAGATAAAATCATTGATCCAAAGTTCCCATTTTTATTGCCCTACTTGTCCATGCCTTTTAACCACATAAGCACTGAATTTTGCCACCTCCCTGGTTATATTCGGATTGGCATCTTCTAATAGTCTTTCCATGACACAATCCTCAGGGCCAAGAAAAATTGATGTTGGAAAAGAATCAAACAGTTTTACCCTCATTTCTTTGTGAGTGGGGCATTGTAAAAAAATATGTGTCAGGGTCTCTATTTCCCCCATATCACATAGACAAAGCCTGTCGATATATGGAATTTTTAAATATCTGCTGAGAAAGGGTTCAAATCTAAACTGCTCCAGCCGGCGAACCTAAAGGATGTTCCAGGTTAAACTTCAAAGGACCATTTCCAGGGCAAAAGATCCAAGAGTTATTTTGCTAGCGTGATGACCAAGCACATCTAAAGTCCAATAGCAGCTGATGCAACCTTCGCTGTCAAGTCTCAGCAGGTACAACTTAATTAAAATCCCTGACGCCACTGTCAGGATGCCTACAAGTCACACCTAGGCAACTTGTATCTGAAGCATTCCTAAGGGATGGCCACCTTTCCTCCAGCTTCCACATGGTCTGATCACTTCAGAATGGTCAACTCATCTCAAGGACTTGTTTTCCGCACTCGCGGGGACAAAGAGCATGCTCCCACAACACACGGTTTTCAAAGACAGCCACAGAAGATGGCGGGAGCCCGAGAGTAGCCCATTTGTTACATGAACGCATGGCGGCAGATGCTACTGACAGCATAACATGTTTGGAAGGCGGTAGGAAGGGTAAACTGCTGCCAACTTACAGCAGCACTTGTAAAGCTTTCAAGGCAAAAGATGAGCAGAGGTGGTTTGTCAGCGCCTGCCCCTGCATAGCGACCCTAGACTTCCTTAAGAACATAAGAACTAGCCTGCTGGATCAGACCAGAGTCCATCTAGTCCAGCTCTCTGCTACTCGCAGTGGCCCACCAGGTGCCTTTGGGAGCTCACATGCAGGAGGTGAAAGCAAGGGCCTTCTGCTGCTCCTGCTGCTCCTGAGCACCTGGTCTGCTAAGGCATCTGCAATCTGAGATCAGGGAGGATCAAGATTGGTAGCCACAGATCGACTTCTCCTCCATAAATCTGTCCAAGCCCCTTTTAAAGCTATCCAGGTGAGTGGCCATCACCACCTCCTGTGGCAGCATATTCCAAACACCAATCACACATTGCGTGAAGAAGTGTTTCCTTTTATTAGTTCTAATTCTTCCCCCCAGCTTTTTCAATGAATGCCCCCTGGTTCTAGTATTGTGAGAAAGAGAGAGAAATTTCTCTGTCGACATTCTCTACCCCATGCATAATTTTATAGACTTCAATCATATCCCCCCTCAGACGTCTCCTCTCCAAACTAAAGAGTCCCAAACGCTGCAGCCTCTCCTCATAAGGAAGGTGCTTCCTTGGTGGTCTCCCAGTCAATACTAACCAGGGCGAGCCTGCTTAGCTTCGGAGATCTACCAGATTAGGTGAGCCTGGGCTATCAAGCACAGGGCAATGCATTTGGATACATGGATTAAAAACGGAACAAACCACGCTCACACAAACCTTCATTTACAGAACGTCATCTTCACTTAGGCCCGTGGTGGCAAACCTTTGGCACTCCAGATGTTATGGACTACAATTCCCATCAGCCCCTGCCAGCATGGCCAATTGGCCATGCTGTCAGGGGCTGATGGGAATTATAGTCCATAACATCTGGAGTGCCAAAGGTTCGCCACCACTGGTCTAAGAGGAGCAAATATTTCCCTCTGACCAAGCCAGTCAGGAAATTAGTGAGAAAGACTTGGTAGAATTCTAATTGTGTTTCCTTGTTGGAACATCCTTGTGTTCTCCTTGCTCCAAACAAGAACACTGCTAGATTACAGAACTGACATTTCCCTCCAAGGCACTCCTCCATTAGCACAAATGCAGGCCTTGCTTGTTACCCTAGTACAGGGGTAGGGAACCTGCGGCTCAAGAGCCTCATGCGGCTCTTCTGCCCTTGCACTGTGGCTCCATGAGCCAAGCCGCCGGCCCCATCCTTGCCCGCCCTGCAGGCAGCAGGGCGGGTGGCTTTAAATCCAACTGCCCAAGGCGGTCGGCTGGAGTCTGCGCCTCGCTGAGCTTCCGCTCTCGCCCTCGGCCTCTGTTGGATGGGCGCATGCTTTCCCAGCCGGGCCGGGCGCAGAAGCTGAGCCGGCCGGTTATCATGCTTTGCCCCAGCCTGCAGGCAGCAGGGCGGGCGCATCCACGCGCTTCTCAGAATGAGCGGAGTAAGAGGTAAAAAAAACCCAATATATATATAGTGTTATCTTTATTTTAAATGTCAAAAATTATTTGTGGCTCCAAGTGTTTTCTTTTCCCATAGAAAACGGGTCCAAATGGCTCTTTGAGTGTTAAAGGTTCCCTACCCATGACCTAGTAAAAGATATGGGATCTGTCCCGAGCTCTGGACAAGTCTTCAGCCTCAGCCGGCAAAAGCCACGTCTGCGTTTTGATAGGCTGCCCACTCAAATCAGGACTGCAGCATTAGGGCTGCGAATAAACTAGACAACGGCAGCTGCCTAACTCTTGGCTACTTCCATTTTTTAAAAGGAAGCATAGCTACCTGCTCTCTGCCCACTCCCAGACAGCCCAAGAGTGGCCACAGCAATCCATGCTTCGCCGACACAACCACGTGAACGGCTATATAAAGCTGCATCCTCGATGAATGAACTGGCACGCCAGCCCTTCCTTCCCTTTGCAATCGTACAGTCCAGCAATAAAGTCACATCACTCCCTTGCGCAGCTGCAAAGAAGCACCCGAGTGCCAGCAAGAGAGACTCTGTGTTTGTGCAGGCGCCACGGTGACAGATAGAGGCCCAGTTTGGTGCTGGCTACTCTCTGCAGGTTAGTGACAAAGACCAATCAGCCCACATCACAAAGGGCTCCAGATGGGCATAAGCATTTCAACTGGATGTTGAGAAAAAGGCATATTCTGCTGAACAAAGAAGGCTAGGAACCACAGCCGAGGTCAACGGCCCCAGACAACGGAAGAAAAGCAACAACCCAGAGCCATCCCAAGCCATTCAGAACACCAGCGAGATCTTGTGAGAAATGAAATCATGAGACTGCAAAGGGAGGCACTAAACAGAAGGAGGTCACAACACACCCAGGCAATTGTAGCTCTGAAGGACCATGGATTCTGAAACATCCAGTTAAGGAAGTATCAGACCCTGTCTAGCTGTTCTCTTTCTGGAGAAACAGCAGCTAGCAAAGCGGGACAGTTCGAATACAATGCGGGGCACGTGCTATTTCAAAAAGCAGGGAATCAGGAAAGGTGTCACTTGGAACTAAGCAGTGCCAAGCACCACAACGGTACAAAGGAAAAGGACGAGGAAGCAAGAACACAAGCCAGTCTGGAGCTGCCGCTGAGTACTGGGGATGAATAACCAGGCTTCAAACCCCATTCAAGTCACTCTCTCTTAGCCCACCAACATCACAAGGTGGGTGAGAAGCTAAATTGCCTTCCAGACTTCTTGAAAGAAGGGGGGGACACAAACCTGCTCTGAAGGAATCACAAGTCCACAAGCTCCTCGCTGCTGGAATGGGGCTTTCAAAGGCCAAGGATAAGAACTCAAGGTTGTGAGAAGAGCTGGGAGAACAAAGGACAGACTAGACAGGGACAAGGAGCACAGGATGCTTCCTCAAAACAAGCAGGAATGATTGTGCTGCACTAAGAACACACACAGAGAGGGTCTACTCCAAGGGTCTGCAACCTGTGGTTCTCTAGATGTTCATGGACTACAAATTCCATCATCCAATTGGCCATGCTGGCAGGGGCTGATGGGAATTCCAGTCCATGAACATCTGGAGAGCTGCAGGTTCTGCCCCCCCCCCCATGATGAACTCTGTGTGTGCGTGCCCACAGAGAGGGCTCCGAGTGCCACCTCTGGCACCCGTGCCATAGGTTCACCATCACTGTAATAGCCATATGTGGATAGAATGTGCAGAAGTAAAAAAAAAATTTGGACAATTGTATCGTTATATATCGAGAAATTGGTGAAGATAAATATTGATTTAAATAATGACTTAATGTTCATGGGTGTAATGGAAGACAGAAGAGTGGATAAACAATATAGTGATACGTATAAAATAATGATCAAAGCAGCCCATGCAACAATAGCCTTGAGCTGGAAAGAAAAGAAAAAATGGACCCTTCAGAAATGGTTAGAATATACCTGGGAACAAGTGACACTTGATATTTTCGATATACTAACCAAAAATAAGACGTGGCAAGATAAACAGAATGAAATTTTGAAGATATGGATAATATACGTGGACTGGATGAAAGAAGCTCGAGTCAATGAAGAAATATGGGAGAAGAGGCTACAGAGAACGAACTTACTGCTGTTTGTGTGACAAAACTATGAAGAAGAAGGAATGGGGGAAGGGAGAAAAGGGGGGAAAAGTATCGTTTGAAAATGTATGAAGAAGGAAATTACTATAAACTGTAAA
Organism: Sphaerodactylus townsendi; assembly: GCF_021028975.2. Classification (NCBI taxonomy): domain Eukaryota; kingdom Metazoa; phylum Chordata; class Lepidosauria; order Squamata; family Sphaerodactylidae; genus Sphaerodactylus; species Sphaerodactylus townsendi. Next base: position 1,690,466 of record NW_025950352.1, on the reverse strand, counting down.
ATTCAAATGATACAATAAAAACAATTATTTTTAAAAAAGGATGAAAGCAGCATCCAAGAGACACACTTCTCAAAAATAATGATACAGGGTGTTGTGTGTTTTCTGGGTTGTACGGCCGTGTTCCAGTAGCATTTTCTCCTGACGTTTCCTCTGAAGATGCCAGCCACAGATGCAGGTGGAACGTCAGGAGAAAATGCTACTGGAACATGGACATACAACCCAGAAAACCCACAACACCCTAGTGATTCCAGCCATGAAAGCCTTTGACAACATAATAATGATATACGTACAAGTTCCCAGTGTTCATATGCGGGCCTTCACAAGCAAGGGCACCTGCTCAGTGCCACCAGAGACCTGACCCTCGCTCATCCCCAGGTCAGGGAGGGGAGAAGGGGGTTTCTCCGGCAGAGCTCCTATGGCCCCCACAGTTCAGAAAGTTATGAGAAGCTCCATCTCCCTGGCCCCCACAAGGAAGAGGGACCTCACATCAACCTCCTTTGGCACTTCTGCCTATCCAGAAACTACGCAAGGTGAGAGTCCAACCTCCTTTCTCCTTAGTTCTCTGAGTCATGCTGGAGACCACGGTCAGGGAAAAGATTTCGGGGTACACAAAGTTATGGCTTGACAGATAAATCAACCCAAAATATGATGTGCCCTGTTTATGTAGGCAGGATCTGGATAGAAACTAGGTGCCAATCCCTGCTAAGCCAAGGGGTTATGGAAGGTTTGGGGAAAGTCAGCCTCACCGACGACGGAGCATCTTCACTTGCAAAACGAAACCGTGTCCACATAGCAAACAACACTGCTGTGAAGATAAGATTCACAAATACTACCTAAAACAGCACGTATTAAAACAGAAGCACACATGATCCCCAGACTCTTTGGGAAGGACAACCTTTCTTAAATGTTCCCAGCATACAGGGCTGGCCCAATGCACCCCGCCATTAATCTGCTTATGCTCTAAAGGCGCATGGCACCTTCTCTCACACTAGGGGCTATGGAAAATAAGCGTCCCTTTCTTCCTTGCCTTATGCCACACTCTCAATGCCACTGTCCCCTGTACTATGCATTAGTAAACCGGCATACAACTGATCATCAGCAGGAACCAGGAAAAAACTGGATCTGAACTCAAGGATTCTCACATTGTCAAAACAGCACTATGTTCTGTTTCAGTGTCCTTGAGCTGTAAGTTACGATACTGTCCACTTTAACAATAGCTAACCCGTTGGGATTCTGGTTGTTGTGGGTTTTCCGGGCTGTGTGGCCGTGGTCCCGTAGATCTTGTTCCTAACGTTTCACCTGCATCTGCGGCTGGCATCTTCAGAGAAACGTTAGGAACAAGATCCACCAGACCATGGCCACACAGCCTGGAAAACCCAAACAACCAGTTGAATCTGGCTGTGAAAGCCTTCAACAATCCACTAGGATTCCCCAGTCACCTGACAAAGTTCCTTCATGAAAAGTGCATGTCGACCAAACGCAGAGAGAACCTGCTCTTTACGTTGCCAGGTAGGAACGTTGATATTCCTGCACTTACAGATCACTATAAAAGTACCATGGTCTGGCACTGGCAAATAGCATCTTTCTAGTGGGCACACAAAGGCTATGGTGGCAGTGTAGTCTCCTGTATACCCCTCAGTTTAGGTCTGAGCAAACCTAGCAAGCAGTTCCTTTAAGAGGCGGTCAAGGCCGGTGAAAGTTTAACATGCTTTATGCGCTCTGTGGCTTGATCAGAGGCCATGGCAACTCCACACACAAACCGCACTCCAATCCCACACTGGAATTACAGCAGTGGCTCAAAGGAAGCAACAGGTACCTACTTCTCCATCACGTCCCTGGCGCGCCATGTGCCAAAGGGACTGCCATACAATGGCAATGAGGATATCGCACGCAGACTGGACTTGAATGCAAGCTAGCAGGTGCCAGATTGAAGTCTCAAGCCCTGACCACAGAAGGCCCAGAGAATTCAGTCCGACAGCAGGAAGGTGCAGTATAGTCCTTCAGCAATAAGAAATACCGCACTGATCACATCCCTTCCCCAATACCAGTCTTCCCAATTCCAGATTCAACATTTATGGCTTCAGAGGGCGGCCATGTTGGTCCGCAGTACAACAGGTAGTTTTGAATCCAATAGTACCAGCAAGGTTTTGAGAGTCAAAATTTCCTTGATCTTGAAAACTTATACCCCGAAAATATTGTTAAGAACATAAGAACAAGCCAGCTGGATCAGAGCAGAGTCCATCTAGTCCAGCTCTCTGCTACTCGCAGTGGCCCACCAGGTGCCTTTGGGAGCTCACCTGCAGGAGGTGAAAGCAATGGCCTTCTGCAGCTGTTGCTCTCGATCACCCGGTCTGTTAAGGCACCTGCAATCTCAGATCAAAGAGGATCAAGATTGGTAGCCATAAATCGACTTCTCCTCCATAAATCTGTCCAAGCCCCTTTTAAAGCTCTCCAGGTGAGTGGCCATCACCACCTCCTGTGGCAGCATATTCCAAACACCAATCACACGTTGCGTGAAGAAGTGTTTCCTTTTATTCGTCCTAATTCTCCCCCCCAGCATTTTCAATGAATGCCCCCTGGTTCTAGTATTGTGAGAAAGAGAGAAAAATTTCTCTGTCAACATTTTCTAGCCCACGCATAATTTTATAGACTTCAATCATATCCCCCCTCAGACGTCTCCTCTCCAAACTAAAGAGTCCTAAACGCTGCAGCCTCTCCTCATAGGGAAGGTGCTCCAGTCCCTCAATCATCCTCGTTGCCCTTCTCTGCACTTTTTCTATCTCCTCAATATCCTTTTTGAGATGCGGCGACCAGAACTGGACACAGGACTCCAAGTGCGGTCGCACCACTGCTTGTTGGTCTCTTAAGGTGTCACTGCTTGTTGGTCTCTTAAGGTGTCACCAGGCTTGAATACAAGATTTATATCTGTACATCTTTTGCACAGAAAGCGACCAAAGAGTTGGGCATTTGTAGCACTTTAGTAGTCCATGCAGATAAGAAACCTCCAGCAGACACTGAACTGTACATATTTCATCTTCTCTTCCAAACGGACAGAGGTGGCAGTATGGGCTTTGTGGCTGTCAAGAGCTCTCCCCGAGCCAAATTGGCAAGAAAATGCCACAGCTATTGAAGTAGCTGTAGGCCAGTTTGAACCAGCTCCCCCCACCGCAATGCTCCCCTTGCATCAGTAATCTGTAACACAAGAAGGAGGCTGTCTTCGATCTTAAGTGCCTCCTCCGACAACAGTACTGTATTGTTCTAAGCTGCTCATGTTCCCATCCAGACTATGCGGAAGAAAACAGCAGCTTTCCCTCACTCCTCCCATTTTACATGAAGAACAGAACCTGCTGGTTTTATAGACTTTTGAAAATTAATTCTGAGAAGCCTGTCGGTAAAACTGCAGTGAGAATCAAGGAAGGCGAGAGGTCCCTGTGTTGAAAAACTGTCACCCCAATCCGGAGCCCCAGGGTCTGAGGAAAGGCTGTTGCATTAACACAGATTCCTTCCATTAACAGGCAAGCATTGAATCCTCCGGCCGTGTCTCTCACAGACTGGCTGACTGTGGGACGCTGCTTCTCTTGCCCCTGTGTGAGTTTCAAATATTTCCTGTTTATCTTGCTCGATGCAACCTAAAGAGCAGCACGGAATTGCGGGGCAGCACAGCTTTGCCACCTCTTTACGCTACAGAAAAGGCTCTGCGGATATTCTTAGGTTGTGATCACCAAAGTGTAACATCACCAAGGCGATGACCTTTGCTTTTAGGGACTTAACGAAGGAAAGTCACATGCTTCCATCACATGTTCCCTGCTTCTGATTCGCACTTGGCTTTAAGTTCAAGTCCCTGTTCCACATCAGTTGGGGGGGGGGGGGGGAGCAGGGGGAAAAGGCTGTTTTCATGCAGTAAAAGGAGCCATCATTCAAGGCACAGCTGGACAAAAGTCCTTGTGACTGCTGGCTTCTGGCTTGTTTGCTTTGCTTGCCCAAGGAGTCCTCTGTGGCTTCTTCATCCTAAAAACATTTGCAGGATTCAATGGAGCACATAGATCAAAAAGGCAATCTCAGCAAGCACAAGAACCCCTTCAGGGGTGGCCAACCTATGGCACTCCAAATGTTCATGGACTACAAATTGTAGTTCATGAACATCTGGAGAGCTATAGGTTGGCCAATTCTGCTAAGTGCTCAAGAGAGCAACCTGTGGAACATCACCTTGGCAGGGTGCTTCTCGGCACTGGCAGGGGATCACCCCCCGCCCACCCGGCCCCTGCAACACCACTCCACGCCAAACCAGAAAGAGGGACCATGGAGCCCTGGCAACAAAGAACACCCTGACAGCCCCTCAATCCACACAGAGGCCCATGAAGCAAAGATGACTCTGGAGTCTTCTCAGTCAGCAAGAAACAAGCCATGATGCTCACTTACAATACATATCCAAGCCCCCCTTCTTCCAGTTACTGACTGCCACCAGCAAGGGCAGATAGAGAAGAGGAAAGAGGCTCCCTACTGCCACTGCCACCCCCACCACCCCCAGCACTTTAATAGCCTGCTTGCCCAAAAGGATTTGGGTTTTGTTTTTCAAGATCAGGGGACTGCCTACATTGTGGCCCATGTTTGCACCTAACAAACAACTAACATGTCATACTTGTGGAGGTGGGAGACTATGAGAACAGCTGAAGTAGAGACATCTTTTACAAGGCGGAACCTCTTGTTTCATTTCTGTTCGCGTTTTCCCGGCCAAATACGGGCTCTCAGAGAGGACTCATCGAAACCACACAAATTAAAATACAAGGGAGGGGCAGGGAGCTTGGGGTGTTGGAGCTCATTTGGGGGCGGAAGCCCTGGAGGTAGGACGGAAAGGAGACAGACCGAAGAAAAAAAGAGGTACATCTCAGCATCCTGTGTAGGAAAACTGTAAGAGCAAGCCTGTCTTGAGGTAGCGCTACAACAGAAATCTGGGAAGGAGTTGGACTGGTGCTTGATCCACAAGCTAGATAAGGACCGTGAGGCTCTCCCTTTCCCCACCCCCATCAGCCATCCCTCAACCACTTCCTAATGACTTGAATCCACAGATTCAGCAGACAAGCTTACACCCAATACTCCTGAACACAAGCACTGTTAAAAAAACAAAACAAAAAGGGCTATCATTATGTCTGATGATGGGGGTGGCCCCAAAATCTGCAGGGAGGGGGAGTTGCAGCCAGAGCTCCAGCATGTTTCCAAAAACCTAGGTTAGCCCTGCAGGTTTGCAGAGAAAATGAAAACTTGAATAAATGGGGGCAGGGTGCTTTAAACCCCTACCCAAAGTAAACAATGACACCTTCGGTTGCCTAGCAACCCAAGATGCTGCAGGAAAAAGAGGAGAAAGGAGAATAAAAGGTTGACAATTGGCAGAGGGGAGGGAGCCTTGGGCAGGTGGCAGAGGGTCATCCAGCCAATTGGACAAGGGGAACAAAACAAAACTGGGTGGGCGAGGAAGTAGGCGGGGGGGGGGGGGAGAGGCCATGAGCTGTGGGCGTGATGCTGAGACACAATTTCCCCTTTGTGAGTCCTCTGGCTGTCCACGTATGGAACAATAACTGGGAAGACGGAACCAGTGGCAACTGGAAACAGCAAGCGGAAGGGGTGGTGGTGAAATGGAGAAACCTTCAAGATCTACTATAAAGAAGCCAGGCATGGAGGGCAGAAGGAAAGAGGAATACGAAGGATGACAGTAGCTTATTCTCGATCTAGGGTGTTTCAGGTCTTCCGGGCCTTTTGGCCGTGTCCCAGTAGCATTTTCTCCTGATGTTTTTCACCTGCATCTGTAGATGCCAGCCACAGAAGAAGGGGGAAATATCAGGAGAAAATGCTACAGGGACACGGCCAAAAGCCCCAGAAGACCCACAACACCCCAGTGATTCCGGCAGTGAACGCTTTCAACAATACATATTCTTGATCTCCTTCTGCAACTGCATTTTTCCTCCAAGAAATATAAAAACAAATAAAACAACATGGGATGGAAAAGGGGGGCTCAGCCTGTTGGCAACAAGGCCCGAGACAGAGGTGGGTCACGGGGGCAACAGAAGCCTAAACTGGTCAGAAAGCAAAGGAAGCTGCAATTTGTCAGGAAGGGCTTTCCAGTTCCACGCCCCCACCCCCTGTTCTGGGGGAGCCACTGGCCCCACAATGTGCTCAACCAAAAAAGGGATCCAATACTGCAAAACCAGCCCCCCCAGCCCCCCGCGCGCATGCTGAAGAGCGCACCTCCACAGTGACCCACCCAGCTCCTATCCCTCATCGGTGTCAAACTCGTGGCCCTCCAGATGTTATGGACTACAGTTCCCATCATGCCATGCCAGCATCATGCTGGCAGGGGATGCTGGGAACTGTAGTCCATAACATCTGGAGGGCCATGGGGTTGACCCCTGTGCTCTACATCAGTAGTTCCCAACTTGGAAACCCAGCTTCCCTAAAATCTTGCCCCCAAATTAGCAAACCCATTAAATAATAATATATATATATATTGCAGCGCAGGAGAGTTTCTGCAAAAAAAAAAATTACATAGTTGGTTTCCTAATATGGGGGAGCGATTTTCGGAAAAAGGGTCGCCGTGGGGAACACGAGTGAAAAAAAGGTTGGGGACCCGCTGCTCCACACTTACGACCTAGTAATGGGTGGGGGTCCCCTATTATGCAAGAGCAGAGACAACCCCCCCCCCCAAAAAAAACCACATCACCTTTTAAAGAATAGTAACGGGTTTGTTGATATGGGAGTACAATTTCAAGGGAAAGTTGCTACGGCAGAGGTGGCGAGCCTTTGGCACTCCGGACGTCATGGACTACAATCCCCATCAGCCCCTGCCAGTTGGCCATGCTGGCAGGGGCTGATGGGGATTGTAGTCCATGACGTCCGGAGTGCCACAGGTTCGCCACCACGGTGCTAAGGGGTCATCTCTGCTCCACACTTGCAATCCCGTAAAGGGCGCTGGGGGGCGACCCCATTAAGGAAGGGCAGAGACCCCCCCCCCCAGTCACCCCCGCCACGTCACCCCTTTCCGGAGGATCTGAACTGACCCCCCCCCCCCCGGGCCGCGCAGGGGAAGCCGCGAGCGCGGTTCTTCCTACACGCGTCTTGTCACGCGTCTCGCAGCCCTCCCCCACCCACCCACCCACCCCGGCGTAACGTGTGAACGGCGCCCGCGGGAGCGGCGGCGCACCTGGTAGACGGAGGCCTTGGGCAGGTCGAGGCAGACGGTGCAGCAGAGCACCGAGTAGAGCCGCTCCTCCAGCTTGACGCCGCCGCCGCCGCCGCCGCCTCCCTCGGTCCCGCCCGGCAGCTTCAGCCGCTTCTTGGGCGGCGCGTCGGAGTCGCGGTCGGCGCCGGGCTCGGGCTGCCCCGGCCGGCCGCCGCCCCCTCCCGCCCCGCCAGCCCCGAGCGGCGGGCCCGGCTCCTCCGCGCCCCCCGGGCCCGGCCCCGCCGCCTCCCCCAGCGCCAGCGCGCCTCCCCCGGCGGCCGCCGCCGCCACGCCGCCCCCGCCGGGCTCCCGCTCGTCCGGCCCCGACATGCTCCGGCTGAGGCGCGGCTTCACCCGGCCGTCCCCAGGCCCGGCCCGGCCGCCTCAGGCGCCGCCATCTTTGTTTGGCCTCCGCGCTCCTTCCCCGTCTCCGCCAGCGCCAGCCAGGAGGCCGCCCTCAGGCCCCGCCCGCCGCCCGCTCCGCCAATCGCGGCAAGCCTCTCTGCGGCCTCGGCCGGCCTCGCCCGCCAATGGCATCGCGCGGGGTTGGTGGCGGCGGACAGACGGCTGGCTCCTCCAATCGGCTCCGGAGGGACGCGCCTCCTCCAGACGCTCTCCGCGCAGCCAATCACCGCGCGCGGAAGGCGGAACCGACTGGGCAGCACAAAAGGCGAATCGCGTCGCTGGGTCCTGCTGTGCCGGGCAGCCCCGCCCTCAGTGGGCGGAGCCAGTGACGCAAATGGGAAACCCTCCGTGGTGCGCCTGGGTTCCATGCCATTTTGCCCTCTCAACAACAGCCCTGTGGGGTAGGCTAGGCTGAGAAATGTTGACTGGCCCGAGAACGCCCGACAAGCACCCCGTAGTGTAGGACCAGGTCTTACATCAGTATGGTAGCCGCCATCAGTCCTCATTGGTTTGTTTCTTGCCACCCCTCTCCCGATTCTCTCCTGACACTGACAGCTCTGCCACGCAAGCACCTGCCCGGGTTGTTCTGCAGAACATCGTGCCCCTCAATGGCACAATGCAAATATTATATGCTAATAATCACAGGTGGCCCAAACTACAGATATCCAAATCCACAGGTTGGGGCCGCACTGACTATAAACAGGCAGCTCGACAATTGATAGGTGTAAATAACTGAATGTTCTCCAGATAAAGTGGACTACAGTTCCCATCATCCACTGCCAGCATCATGCCAGCATCATGCTGGCAGGGGGTGATAGGAACTGTAGTCCATAACATCTGGAGGGCCGCGAGTTTGACACCTGTGCTCTACAATCTTGGGGGATCCCCAGGTTGGTGGAAAAAAATCTGAAAAATTAAAATAACACATTAGGGAATTTTAATCCCCGCCCCTGCAACTAAGAGACCTCTCACAAAAATAGATTTATCTTCCTTCTGGAGAGCTGGCAGTGTCGGAGAGATACTCCAAGCCAGACAGTGGTGGTTCACAGGAGCCATTTCAGGCCAGGGCAGCAGCAACTAGGAACCAGGCTGTGACTGGAGACAACTCTAGCTCCAGAGGTGAGGAGCCGGGCTGGTCTTAGCGCCCAGACGATGAGATTCCACCCCATGAGAATCATCAGCTTCCACTTTAATAGCAACTTTCCACTTAAATCGCTTTTAACCGATATGAATTTTTAGTATTTTATTTTGTTATCCGCTTGTTTATATTGTGATGTAAACCGCCCTGAGCCCTTCGGGGGAGGGCGGTATAAAAGTGGAACAAATAAATAAATAAATAAATAAATGCTAACTTTAACAGCAACAAGTTTTGCGGCGTCAACATTTATTCTAGTTCAGGTTTTCACCAAGTTTCAAGAGACAGAGAACTTTTTCTCCCTCCTCATAACACAAGAACTCACATAATGAAACACTCATATATTTTAATTAAACAATTATTACAAACTCTGTTGCCCTATGTGTCATCGGCTTATCTGAAAACCTGCCAGTCCCCTCCCGGGGTTTTACCGGACGTCATCCACCTAATTTATTAATTATGGAAAGGTTATTGCTGCTACTGTTTTTATTGGGATTATTTGATTGTTTTACTTGCAATGTATTGTGTTTGGTTACCTGTAAACCGCCCTAAGCCCTTCGGGGTAGGGCGGTCTAATAAATCGAATCAATAATAATAATAATAATAATAATAATAATAATAATAATATTAATATTATTATTATTATTATTATTATTGATGGACCACAGGAAGGACTTCCTCGCCCCAAAAAGGAACAGAGTTGTAGAGCTCTCTGCCACAGAATGTAGCCGTGGCAACTAAATTACTTGGTTTTAAAAGGGATTAACCAGATCCTTAGAGAAGAGGTCCAGTACTGATTATTTCCCCCATGGATTAAATGGAACCTCCACATCCAGCAGCAGTAATCCTTGGACACTGGGGGGGGGGCAGCCATTGCAGGAGGCCTTGATCTCTATGCCTTGCTTGTAGGCCTTCCAGGCATTGTGTGAAACAGATTGCTGGACTAGATAGACCATTGGCCCAATCCAGCTCAGCTACTTTTTATGCCGTTGGTCACTAAATGCTCCCAGCAACAGAATTTGGTTACTGTTCACATACAAACTGTGTGACAGCACAGCAATGAGTGGACTTTCTTTAGTAGTTAATATGTCAGTGTTTCTTTGCCTCAACACAGTTTCCGTGTGTATTTATACAGGGCCTATGGATCCAAACTCCCATTTTTAAAAAAGTTAATTTCTGAATACGTCTGCTGCTCCTCCAACAACCCAAGAATGCTCTCTCCACTGGAGCAGCAGTGGCGTAGGAGGTTAAGAGCTCGTGTATCTAATCTGGAGGAACCGGGTTTGATTCCCAGCTCTGCCGCCTGAGCTGTGAAGGCTGATCTGGGGAATTCAGATTAGCCTGTACACTCCCACGCACGCCAGCTGGGTGACCTTGGGCTAGTCACAGCTTCTCGGAGCTCTCTCAGCCCCACCTACCTCACAGGGTGTTTGTTGTGAGGGGGGAAGGGCAAGGAGATTGTCAGCCCCTTTGAGTCTCCTGCAGGAGAGAAAGGGGGGATATAAATCCAAACTCTTCTTCTTCTTCCCACCTCCAAACCGGTATAATCCTAGCTTGCAAAAGGGACTGTTTGTGATCCTCTAGGTATAGGTGATGGGGCAGAAAAATGGCCCACTGATTAAAATCAAATTTAAAATGGAATGCTAAAGAGAGGTTTATTCAAAACAATTCATGAGCTGCCCTTGAGAACTTTAACATAACGGTATAAATCTTCAAACCAAACAAGCCCGTTTAAAACTGACACATCTTCCCCTGAACAAAAGATATGATCCGTCCTCCCATATTTTTCATACTGCCGAATCCTCAAACTCTCTGTGTGTTTATCACACCCCTTGCCTCAGGGGGAGGGCACTGCATAAAATCTCTCCAAGCTTGGCCTCAAGGAAACAAGAGAGATGACATAAAATCCACAACCTTCATGAACAAGGTGTATATATTTTGTCGAAGGCTTTCACGGGCTTTCCCCTGAATCGACTAGGTGCATTGTGGAGTTTTCTCTGGTATGGCGGTTGGTGAAATTAGTAGCATTTTTCTGCCCTGATGTTTCACCTGCATCCAGCCACAGATTCAGGCGAAACGTCAGGAGAAAATGCTACTGGAACACGGCCATACAACCCAGAAAACCTTACAACGCCTTCATAGTAGAGGAGACCCTTACATCTTCCATAGGATGTTATGGACTACAATTCCATAATTGGCCATGCTGCCAGGGGCTGATGGGAATTGTAGTCCATAACATCTGGAGTGCCAAAGGTTCACCACCACGGCCCTACAGATACATTTTGATTCTGGGAAGGAGTGGCTGTGGTCCAGTAGTAGAGCATCTTTTTGACATATGCTTGGCATATGAAAGAGCACAGTTCAGACTCTGCTATCTCCAGTTCAGAAGGAGCAGGCAGGAGGGGATGGGAAAGACCACCTGAGACCCCGGGTAGCTGCTGCCCCTTTGAGGAGACAATGCCGACATTGATAGGGCAAGGGAGGGGTCCGATTCACAATACTAGAACCAGGGGGCATCCACTGAAAATGCTGGGGGGAAGAATTAGGACTAATAAAAGCTAACACTTCTTCATGCAACGTGTGATTGGTGTTTGGAATATGCTGCCACAGGAGGTGGTGATGGCCACTCACCTGGATCGCTTTAAAAGGGACTTGGACAGATTTATGGAGGAGAAGTCGATCTCTGGCTACCAATCTTGATCCTCCTTGATCTGAGATTGCAAAGGCCTTAGCAGACCAGGTGCTCGGGAGCAGCAGCTGCAGCAGCAGGCCATTGCTTTCACCTCCTGCACGTGAGCTCCCCAAGGCACCTGGTGGGCCACTGTGAGTAGCAGAGAGCTGGACTAGATGGACTCTGTTCTGATCCAGCAGGCTAGTTCTTATGTTCTTATGATTCAGCAGAAGGCAGCTTCATGTGTTCCACTTTGGAGAACTGACCAGGGATCAGTGAGCACTGAGAATTCTTGAAGTGTATGGAAGAAATATCACGAGCATGAACAGGACAAGTACAGGCCCTTCCCAGACACACCTCAACATCCTCTTAACACCTCAGAATCTCCTGTTCCCCAGAGACTCATGGCACATGGGCAACACATTTTGCTCTGCATCAACAGATGGGTCAGCGTTGTGCCGGAGACGTCCCCCAGCTACCCAAATGGCAAAGCTCTCTTTGCAGACCAGGAATCTGAGCACCTAGCAGGATATGTGCCAACTGGGAGCACTGAAAGCCCGTTGAGAACCTCCAGAGCCATCAGAAGGGAGTTCTCATGTCCCTCAGCAGGGTTCTGGAAGCCTTCGTCAGATGAAGGCAGGAGGTTCCTTCCTCGCAGAAGGGAGGGGATTTGCTGGCTGATGCCCTCAGCACCCACACCGGCTGTAGTAGCCCTCTTCTTGCAGCGGGGTCTGGAGGCCGCTGCGCTGAAACTCCTTCTTGAGGAGCAGGTGCTGCACCACCTCTTGGAGGCACCGATCCACGTTCTCACCTGGAAAGGAAGTGGGCAGAAGCCGCAGTTAGCCATTGGGAGCAGCAGCAGAGCCAAGATCTGGTGCCAAATACTAACCAGGGTTTAACCCTGCTCAGCTTCCAAGATCTGACGTGATGGCGCTATCTGGGTCACAGCTCAGCTGATCTAGAATCATCATTACAAAATTGATTGATTGACTAAAGGTGCCACAAACGAACGTCAACACTTAGAGCGGAGAGGAGCCGAACAGCCTCTCAGCACTGCTTTCAATGTAGAAGAAGAAGAGTTTGGATTTATATCCCCCCTTTCTCTCCTGTAGGAGACTCAAAGGGGCTTACAATCTCCTTGCCCTTCCCCCCTCACAACAAACACCCTGTGAGGTAGGTGGGGCTGAGAGAGCTCCATCAAAGGCTTTCACGGCCTCTTGCCAGCCACAGATGCAGGTGAAAAGTTGGGAGAAAATGCTACTGGAATACAGCCGTACAACCCGGAAATCACACAACAACCTAGTTTGCTTTCAGCTGGCTGGTTCCTGGGTGGTTCTCATCTGACAGTAACCCTGCTTAAAATATAAAACGGCTGTGAAAATGAGACATGGGGCCAGCAGAGACGAACATGGGAAGATCAGTTCTTGCCCCTCAAGAAGGAAGAGCTGGTGAATAAGAATCTCTGTATCTTTTTACCAAAATTAGCATTAATATTGACGCTGCAGATGTTGCAGCATTCGCCTCTTTACAAGACAAACAATTTGGTAATAAAAAAAGAGATGCAGTTTCATTGTGAAAAAGCCATCCGTGTGGCAAGTCCCCTTGAGACAAGCAGATCTGTAACTTCACAGGAAATTAAGTTCTTAAATTGATAATAAATATTTATACTGATGTGCTTTTGTTTCTGAAGGATCACACATTTATTCTCAGGTAAAATGTGATGTTTTTAATTTGAACATCACATTTTACCTGAGAATAAATGCATGATTTATGGATCAGGGGTCTGCAACCTGAGGCTCTCCAGATGTTCATGGACTACAGGGGTCTGCAACCTGCGGCCATGCTGGCAGGGGCTAATGGGAATTGTAGTCCATGAACATCTGGAGAGCCGCAGGTTGCAGACCTGTGATGGAGACTGTGAGCACGGAGGGAGTTCCACCTGCTCTTTGCCCCACCCTTGGCTTGTGAAGCACAACTGCAAAGCATTTCGTCTTTGAAGGCGCCTGTATCACAATATGCTCTGCTCCCCTTCATCAACTGTTCCCGGAGACTCACACATTCCTTCTGCTGTCTGGGAAGCTGTTCCACTGGGTGACGCATTTCTCTGGGTGACCCCGCCCGCCCTCCTCTTCCTCTCCTTCCCTGTAAAACTGGCTTAATCACTCTTCACGGCAGAGAGGTCTGTCTTGGGCTCGGCCGCCAGGTGGGTAATTACAGCACCTCCCTGTCACAAGCTCTGCAGTTTCATAGACAGCCTGGTGTGGTGCACAATATTTCTAGCGTGCTCCATCAGATCTCAGCAATGCTTGCAATGTTATTGTTTATTTGAGTAATTTATATCCCACCTTCAGCGGGAACCCAAAGTGGCTTGCATCCTCCTCCTCCTCCTCTGTCAGCTGCAGAGGACAGGAGGACTCACAATAATGGCTTTAAATTATGGGTAGGAAGCCTTCTCCTCCCAAAATGCTCACACTGGAATCACGAAAGCAAGCCTGCCGCAAAGCCACGAAGGTGTGTACCCTGCAGCATCAGAGACCACAAAAGCTGCCACCATATCACGAAAGCAAGCCTGGGAGAGCCAATGCTTGTTTCAGTAAAACCTGGGTTCTTTTCTCCAATAACTCCAACCAGCTGAGGTCTCAACGATTTTTATTGAAAAACAGAAATAAAAGAAATAAAACTTAAATGCACGGAGGTTGCTCAACAGGTTACATTCCTTTTGGTTCTTTGTCCCCATTCCGGGAACCCATGGCCCAGAGATGCTTCTCTGACCACGTCTCAAGATGGAATTAAAAAACCTTTGTTTTTCCCCCTCTCAGGAAAACTCTGTTCAGGCCACGAGGTAACTTAGGCCTTTGAAGTTTCATCCTAGCACCTCTGCATAGTTTCCTGTCCTCCCTTCAGGAGATCAAAAGGCAAAGATGCTTTGTGACTTCCCTTTACTGTAGCGATAGCATCTTCCATGACAGGAAGGTTCTGAACGGATATAAGGAAAAAAATTTTACATTCAGAGTTGTGCAACAGTGGAATCATCTATCTAGGGAGGTGGTGAGCTTCCCCTCACTGGCAGTCCTTCATTTGCAGCTGGACACACACTTATCTGGAATGATCTAGAGCAGTGATGACGAACCTTTTCGAGACCGAGTGCCCAAACTGCAACCCAAAACCCACTTATTTATCGCAAAGTGCCAACACGGCAATTTAACCTGAATACTGAGGTTTTAGTATAGAAAAAAATGGTTGGCTCCAAGGCGCGCGTTACTCAGGAGTAAGTTTGGTGGTAGTCGGTGGCTTTGCTTTGAAGCAACTGTGCAACACTTCAAATTGGTGAATCACGACCCTAGGAGGGTTTACTCAGAAGCAAGCCCCATTGCCAGCAACCGAGCTTACTCCCAGGTTTAGTTAATGCTTTAGTTCTTCCCAGGAAAATCAGTAGGGTTTAATAGCGCTTAACACTGCTTCCCCAAAACTAGGTCTTAGGTTTCATGCTAATAATCTCCCTGAAATAATCACACTATTATCACATGACGGACTCTGTGCACGCGTGCCCACAGAGAGGGCTCTGAGTGCCACCTCTGACACCCGTGTCATAGGTTCGCCACCACTGAACTAGAGCAGTGGTTCTCAACCTGGGGGTTGGAACCCCTTTGGGGGTCGAGCAACCCTTTCACAGAGGTCGACTAAGACTCTCTGCATCAGTGTTCTCCATTTGTAAAATGGATAAATGTTAGGGTTGGGGGTCACCACAACATGAAGAACTGTATTAAAGGGTCGCGGCATTGGGAAGGTTGAGAACCACTAATCTGGACTAATCCTGCATTGAGCAGAGCGTTGGACTAATGGCCTGTCAGGCCCCTTCCAACTTCATGGCCCCTCCACACATGCAAAATAATGCAGTCTCAATTCACTTTCAATGCACTCTGCAGGTGGATTTCACTGTGTGGAATAGCAAAATTGCAAACAATTGTGAAAGCGGATTGAAAGTGCATTATTCTGCAGGTGCGGACGGGGCCAGTGATTCCATATTGACCATTAGTGAAGACCTTTGCTTAAAAAGCCAAAATGTGTCTAATCCAGTTTTCATATAAATTTATAATCCACAATTTGGGGGCGGTTTTTAAGATTATGTTCACAAGCGTAGATGGCTAAACGGGGGTTTCAACAAGTTCAAGAAGGATGAGGCTATCAGTGGCTATTAGCCATAGTGACTAATGGGAGTCTCCATGGTCAGAGGCAGTGACCCAATGTCAACATCAGTAGAAGGCCTTGGCCTCTATGCCCTGGTGCAGGGCCTCCAGGAGAACTGGTTGGCCACTGAGGGAGGCAGGATGCTGGATTAGATGGACCATGGTTGCCCTCTGCATGAGACAGGATGCTGGACTAGATGGCCTGATACAACAGGGCTCTTCAGATATTGTTAAGGTAACACATGACTCTTTGGTTTGTATAGGTTGCAGCAGAATAGAAGAAGAAGAAGAAGAAGAAGAAGACGAAGAAGAAGAAGACGAAGAAGAAGAAGACGAAGAAGACGAAGAAGACGAAGACGAAGAAGAAGAAGAAGAAGAAGAAGAAGAAGAAGAAGAAGAAGAAGAAGAAGAAGAAGAAGACGAAGAAGACGAAGACGAAGAAGAAGAAGAAGAAGAAGAAGAAGAAGAAGAAGAAGAAGAAGAAGAAGAAGAAGAAGAAGAAGAAGAAGAAGAAGAAGAAGAAGAAGAAGAAGAAGAAGAAGAAGAGGAGGAAGAGGAAGAGAAGGAGGAGGAGTTTGGATTTATCTCTCCCCTTTCTCTCCTGTAAAGAGACTCAAAGGGGCTTACAATCTCCTTTCCCTCCTCCTGACAACAAACACCCTGTGAGGTGGGTGGGGCTGAGAGAGCACCAAAGAATTGTGACTAGCCCAAGGTCACCCAGATGGCATATGTTGGAGTGCAAAAGCTAATCTGGTTCACCAGATAAGCCTCCACAGCTCAAGTGGCAGAGCTGGGAATCAAACTCGGTTCTCCAGATTAGAGTGCACCTGTTCTTAACCACTATGCACCACACACAGCCGCCCTTCAAGAATTTTTTTAAAAATCGAGAATCTCCCTGCTGTACTCCATCTGCGGGCATTAAGTGGTTGGCTCAGCCTAAACATTGCTGTTTTTCCACCACCACCACCACCACCACCCCGCCTCTACTAGAAAGGCAAGGCTGCTGCTTCTCCTCGCCTTGGCGGATCAGCTGACCCGTCTATCCAGCTGTTCTTCCTGAGATGATATAAAAGTGTTCACATCTTGACAGCACCCAGCCCTTTGTTTGTGACAAACCCAAGCACCCACGGTTAATTAATTGATCAACAAATCAAAATGGCATCTTCTAACTACAAGGTTCTCAAGGTGCCGCACAAATATTTTCAACACCTATTAAAAACAACGACGACACATCGATCCAAGACCTGCCCAGCCTGCCAGATTGCAAGGAAGAGAAGGATTTGCGAGCAGTGCTTGCTCAACCCCAAGTAAAAACGAGGGAGCAGCCATGAGAAGAGGGCGGGGGCCCCAATGAGTTTTCCCCCGAAATACTTCAGCTTTATTGATTAGATGTATTGTCAAAGGCTTCCCCGGTTGGGATCGCTGGAGTGTTGTGGGGTTTCCGGGCTGTATGGCTGTGTTCACGTCAGGAGAAAATGCTTCTGGAACACGGCCATACAGCCTGGAAACCCCACAACCCTCCACTTTTATTTATCAGAGTTACGTATCACCTGACTCGGCTGGCCCCACCTCCTGCGGCAGGCATTTTGTGGTTGCACCCACCACCCTATATGAGAATTCCACAGGCTTTAAAACAGTGGTGGGACCCAAAAATTTTAGTAACAGGTTCCCATGGTGGTGGGAGTCAAACTGTGGCGTAGCGCCAATGGGGCTGGCCGGGGCACGGCGGGGGCGTGGCTGGGCATTCCGGGGGTGGGGCATTCCTGGGCGGGGCTGTGGAAAGGACACAGCCGCTGCGCCGGTCCTTGGGCGGGAAACGAATGCACACAGGCGCAGGCTGCCACGCACGCCGGTGCACCTCCTGCTAAACTGCTTCCAGTTCTGCTCGCTACTGCTGAGAGGAGGGGCGAAAATCATGTGGGAAATCACCCATTAGTAACCCCCCCTCGGCACACAAATAATTAGTAACCTACTCTCGGGAACCTGTGAGAACCTGCTGGATCCCACCTCTGCTTTAAAAGCTTGGGGGCCCCGGGCACAGGAGCTGAGAAACAGGCAAGCTGGGAGCCTTTTGCCCCGGCCCACCCTACCTGTCTTTGCCGACACTCTGAACCTCCCGGAGGTGGTGTGTTCTGTAGCAAACCTCTCCACCTTCTCCTCAGGGATGCGGCTCGCCAGATCACTCTTGTTGCCCAGCAAGAAGATGTCAGCTAAGGAGGACAAGAGGGAACGGAGAATGATACGAGTACGGGGGGTAGGAGGGGATTGTTGTTGAAAGGACAGTGCACACAGGAAGCCACCTGATACTGGACCCTTGGCCCATCAAGGTCAGTACTGCCTACTCGGACCGGCAGTGGTTCTCCAGAATCTCAGGCAGAGAGGTCTTTCCCGCCACCTACCCCCTGGTCCTTTTCACTGGAGATGCTGGTGACAGAACCTGGGACCTTCTGCATAGCAAGAAGAGGCTCTTCCAGCGAGCCACCGCCTCTTCCCAGAAGCCCTGTTGGGATAGGAGGAAGAGGAGAAGAAGAGTTTGGATTTATACCCCACTTTTCTCTCCTGTATGGGGACTCAAGGAGGCTGACAAGCTCCTTTCCCTTTCTCTCCCCACAACAGACATCTTGTGAGGTGGGTGCGGCTGAGAGAGTTCAGAGAGAACTGTGAGTGGCTCAAAGTCACCCAGCAGGCTTCATGTAGAGGAGCGGGGAAATAAATCCTGTTAACCAGATAAGAACTGGCCATTCATGTGGAGAAGTGCAGAAACAAATTCAGTTCTCCAGATTAGAATCCACCTGCTGTTAACCACGGCACCACACTGTGTAGTCAGTCGGCCCACTGCATCCCGAAAGCAGGAGAGTGGAGAAAAGAATCCAGATTCTGTTGCAGAATTCAGGTCCTGAGATCAACACCAGCTTTCTGAGTGGCAAGGGTGGTTTGTGAAGACACGTATTAGTCATAAGGACTGGGGAATTTTCACATATACAGGCAATGCTTCCAAAGGGCTGGATCCACTATTCATAGGCCTATTCAAAGTTCCCCCTACTGCCTATTTACTTCCCCCTGTCCCAATACATCCTATTCTGTCTGCCCAATTGCTGAACTGTTTCTTTCCTCCAGCCACAACAATGCTGATTGACTCTTGGAGTTCCGTCGCTTGGGGGGAAAAGCGGGATCCAATAAAATATTTTCAACAATTAAATTGTGTTTAGATGGGGGGTGGAATCCCACACACTCAAGGATTGGTTTAAAATTCATCAGCTCAACATCATAAAATATTTTGCTCATTCCGCACATGCAGAATAATGCACTTTCAAACTGCTTTCAGTGCTCTTTGAAGCTGTGCGGAATGGCAAAATCCACTTGCAAACAGTTGTGAAAGTGGTTTGAAAAGGCATTATTTTGCGTGTGCGGAAGGGGCCATAGAGTTGGAAGAGACTACAAGGGCCATCCAATCCAACCCCTGACCATACAGGAATTCACGATTAAGGCACCCCTGACAGATGGCCATCCAGACTCTGCTGAAAAACCTCCAAACAAAGAGACTCCACCACCTTTTAAGGCAGCTTATTCCACCGCCGAACAGCCTTTCCCATGCTGTTGTTAAGGTGGAATCCCTTTTACTGTACTTTGAATCAATAACTCCTGGTCCTAGTCTCTGGAACAGCAGAAAACAAGCTGGCTTCCTCTTCAATATGACATCCCTTCAGATATTGAAACATGGCTATCATACCACCCCTTCACTTTCTCTTCTCCTAGTTGAATAGACCCAGCTCCCTGAGCCTCTCCCTGTAGGGCATGGCATTCAGACATTTTTCCATTTGTGTTGCTCCCCAGTTTGTCAATATCCTCCTTGAATTGTGGTGCCCAGAACTGGACTCGGTATTCCAGGTGAGGCCTGCCAAGTGCAGAATAGAGGGGTACTCTTACATCCCTCGACCTAGACCAGTGATGGCAAACCTATGGCACGGGTGCCAGAGGTGGCACTCAGAGCCCTCTCTGTGGGCACACGAGCACAAAGTTCATCATGTGGGGGGAGGGAAATCACCCCCACAAACACACACATCTAGGCTGGCCTGGGCCGCTGGACACGACGCCCCGCTGCGAGAAGGGGGGACTCGGCTGGCAGGCCTGGTGCCTGTGCTCCGGGTGGCTGATGCCTAAGGGGGGGCAGAGGAGGCGGAGATGCTAGAGAGGCACAGAGTGGTGCGCGCAGGACTTGCTGTAGGCTAGAGCAGGCTGGCCCCTGCTTGAGCGTGTGGGGCGGAGGCAGACGGGTGGGGTGGAGGCACTGGAGCAGCGCAGGGCAGAGCGGCAGGTGCACGCAGGACTAAAACCTCAGTATTCAGGTTAAATTGCCGTGTTGGCACTTTGCGATAAATATGTGGGTTTTGGATTGCAATTTGGGCACTCGGTCTCGAAAAGGTTCGCCATCACTGACCTAGACACTATACTCCTGTTGATGAAGTCCAAAATTGCATTGGCTTTCTTGGCTGCCATATCGAACTGCTGACTCATATTCAGCTTGCGGTCTGCTGAGACTCCCAGCCCCTTTTCACATGTACTGTTGTCAAGTTGGGTGTCCCCCAGCTTATGTCTGTGCATTTCATTTTTTCCAGCTAAGTGTAGTACCTTACATTTCACCCTGTTTAAACTCATTTTGTTAGTTTTGTTAGTCTCTAATCCACAGGTGTCAAACTCGTGGCCCTCCAGATGTTATGGACTACAGTTCCCATCATCCCCTGCCAGCACGATGCTGGCAGGGGGTGATGGGAACTGTAGTCCATAACATCTGGAGGGGCACGAGTTTGACACCTGTGCTCTAATCCATCCAAATCATTTTGAATTCTGACCCTGTCCTCTGGGGTATTGGCTACCCCTCCTAATTTGGTGACATCTGCAAATTTGATTCGTGTGCCTTCTATTTCATTATCCAAGTCATTGATAAAAACATTGAACAGCATTGGACCCAGGACAGAACCTTGTCACATCTTTCCAGGATGAAGAGGAGCACTCTTTGGTTCAGTCGGTCAGCCAATTACAAATCCACCTAACTGTAGTTTGTCTAGCTGACACTTTACAAGCTTTTTTACAAGGATATCATGGGGCACCTTGTCAAAGGCTTTACTAAAAATCAAGGAATGCTACATCCACAGCATTCCCTTCATCTACCCAGTTTGTCACTCTATCAAAAAAAAAAAGAGATAAGATCAGTCTGGCATGACTTGTTTTTCAGAAACCCAGGTTGACTTTTAGCGATCATGGCATTCCCTTCAAAGTGCTGGCAGACTGTCAGTTTAATGATCTGCTCCAGAATCTTTGCTGGTATCGATGTCAGGCTGACTGGGTGGTGATTGTTTACGGTCACAGTCAGCTTACACATTGGCCGCCCCCTTTCTCATTCAGCTTGAGCATACTGATACACCACAGGTGGAGGGCAGGAAAAGTTTTGATTGCTGTTTTAGGTGGTAACCCCAGCTGCCCACTGGTTAGCCTTTCCTACCATCCACGCAGTACTGTCTGGCCACAAACAGCCAGTGGGAGAGGCTGTCAAAGGAAGGGGGGCTCTGGAGGCTGTAGGTCAGGAGCGCAGCATCCGTGTCCCGGTAATAGCAGCTGCTCAGCGACAGGAAGCGCTCTTCGCCGGCTGTGTCCCACAGGGAGATCTACATGCACAGAAGACAAAAGCAGTATGGATGGAGGTCTAGGCAGGGGAACTCACAGTCACATGAAATGTGCCAAAACCGTTATAATTCTGAAACTGCCAGAAGATTCTCTGTTGCCAGTGAGTGACTGAAAATGGTCTGCACTGGAAGCAGGAAAAGACAGCGTCCCGCTTGGAGCCATGCAAAGAAGAAGAAGAAGAGTTTGGATTTATATCCCCCCTTTCTCTCCTGCAGGAGACTCAAAGGGGCTTACAATCTCTTGCCTCCTGTCCCCCTCACAACAAACACCCTGTGAGGTAGGGTGGGGCTGAGAGAGCTCCCGGCCAAGGTAAGCTGTGAGTAGCCCAAGGTCACCCAGCTGGCATGTGTGCCAGGAGTGCACAGGCTAATCTGAATTCCCCCAGATAAGCCTCCACAACTCAAGCGGCAGAGCTGGGAATCACACCCGGTTCCTCCAGATGCGAGTGCACCTGCTCTTAGCCACTGCTCTTAGCCACTACGCCAAAGCAGACAGAGACAAACAGGCAGGCTTTATAATTTAACCATCCCTGCAGATGAGGAATATTATATATAATCCGGGGTGGGGGGGGATTTATCTCTCCCACATATTTCTAGTAAAACTATCAGGTGATAAAAGCAATACTGTGTGTGTAAACTGCCTTCAAATCTCAGCCGACTCACGGCAACCCCAGCAAGGGTTTTCAAGGAACGTCAGAAGCAGAGGTGGTTTGCCGTTACCTTTCTTTGCAGTTCTTGCTTAGGGATCTCCCAAATACTGACTCTTCTTAGCTTCCAAGACCTGACAAGATTGGCCTATGATCAGTGGTGGGATCCAAAATTTTTTGTAACAGGTCCCCATGGTGGTGGGATTCAAACTGTGTGGTGTAGCGCCAATGGGGCTGGGCGGGGCACGACGGGGCTGTGGCCGGGCATTCCTGGGCGGGGCTAGGTGGCAAGCGACGCAGTCACGCTGCGCCCATGATCCTTGAAGCCAGGAACTGGTCTGACGCAGGGCCTTGGCGAGCTCTGCCACGCGCTCGCCAGTGCACCTCCACTGCTAGAGCTTCTTCAAAGTTCATGCTGCTACACTGCTGAGAGGTGAAGAGTGAACTAAGGCAAAAATCAATGTGTAAAATATCGCCAATTAGTAACCCCCTCTCGGCACACACAAATAATTAGTAACCTACTCTCGGGAACCTGCTGGATCCCACCTCTGCTCTAAGATGCCATGCCACCTTCCCTCCCAAAAGAGATCTTAGTTCATTAACATAATCACGTGACAAAATCACCCATTAGTAACCCCCTCTCGGCACACACAAATAATTAGTAACCTACTCTCGGGAACCTGCTGGATCCCACCTCTGCTCTAAGATGCCATGCCACCTTCCCTCCCAAAAGAGATCTTAGTCAACTAAGATGGCGCCATTAGTGAACAGATTTTGATTATTTCATCGACCAGCTGCATCGACATGCAAAGAAACCCTCCCGATCCAGCTAGTTAGATTAGAATAGAGACCCCCTCTCTGTACTTTTCTGTCCAGACTGGAGTTCACTAATAAAGACTCCTCTTATTAGATAGAAACTATGAATTGGCTCTGAGTGTCATTTGTTTTCAGCCACACGCAGGCCTGGGCACCCTCTGCTGTGTATTGCCTCTGTGAGACCTGCTGTAATGAAAAGGTTTCTCTTGCCAGAGAGAATTATCAACGGACCAGACACAGTCTCACCCAGCTTGCAGGGATGTTCAGAGGCCGAGGGCCCACACCAGGTATACACCTTGATCTCATTGGAGGACAGGCAGAATTTAAAAAACAGCAATAAATAAAAACAATGTAACACAGCCCACCCACAATACAATGCACTCAACCACATCTTTCCATGGCAAATTCTACCCAAACACTTACCCACCCTGGGACATGGACAATATATACCAGTGACAGCGAACCTTTTTGAGACCGAGTGCCCAAATTGCAACCCAAACCCCACTTATTTATCGCAAAGTGCCAACACGGCAATTTAACCTGAATACTGAGGTTTTAGTATAGAAAAAATGGTTGGCTCTGAGGCGCATGGGACTGTTCGGGATGGGCTTGGATGGTAGTCGGATGGAATCATTTGCTTTTGAAGCAGGCAGGTAACTCTTCCAATGGTGTGAATCACAACCTCTAGGAGGGAGTTTACTCCAGAAGCAAGCCCCATTGCCAGCAACTGGATCTTACTCCCAGTGGACGGGATGGCGCTTTGTTTTGTTACATGAAAATCAGTAGGAGTTTAACAGCTTTAACAAGGAGTTACCTTATACTGCTTTACTACCCAAAAGCTTCAGGTCTTAGGGTTTACAATGCTAATAATGCGAGCTCCAGCGGCCCAGGCCAGCCTAGATGTGGGGGGGGGGGGGGACTCTGTTTGCGCGTGCCCACAGAGAGGGCTCTGAGAGTGCCACCTCTGGCACCCATGCCATAGGTTCGCCACCACTGATATATACCCCACTAAACACTCTCTTCTCACTAGATAGTGTGTAACAGACTTCCCTCTGTGATACACCTCTGAAGATGCCAGCCACAGATTCAGGTGAAATATTAGGAACAAGATCTACCAGACCACGGCCACATTTTGAAGCCAAGAAAGAGCCACCACAGCCAATAACACAGCTTGGCCAGCTGAGGCATTTTCCCTGAACCTACCTGGACTTGGAGGTTGCTCCGGTTGTGTTTCAGCGGCAGGGTCTTCTCGCACATGCCCAAGTGTTGGCCAAGGGTGTGCGCCCCCTCCAAGAAACGCCCCGTTCTGATGCGATGGAAGAGCGTGGTCTTCCCCACACCAAAGTCCCCCAGAAAGATCAACTTGAATTTCCAGTGGGAGGAAGAGGTCATGGCCAAGCACTCGAGGTCGGGAACGGCGGGGCTCCTAGCAGCTGGGTGCCACGTTCCAGGTGAGCACGGACTCTGTTGCTCCTGGTTTCAGGGAGATGAGATGAAGATCTCTCCAAGCAGTGCAGGTTGGTGGTGAGAAGGATCCACTCAGCAATGGTCGTGGTAGATTTTGATTTTGCTGATCTAATTGTCAAGTCCTAACAGGTGGTTCTTGCAGGGACTTAGCTGGAGCAAAAGAGAAAACAAGAATTGAACCCAGGCGGCCTGGGCAGAAGAAGAAGAGTTTGGATTTATATCCCCCCTTTCTCTCCTGCAGGAGACTCAAAGGGGCTTACAATCTCCTTGCCCTTCCCCCCTCACAACAAACACCCTGGGAGGTAGGTGGGGCTGAGAGAGCTCCGAGAAGCTGTGACTAGCCCAAGGTCACCCAGCTGGTGTGTGTGGGAGTGCACAGGCTAATCTGAATTCCCCAGATAGGCCTCCACAGCTCAGGTGGCAGAGCTGGGAATCAAACCTGGTTCCTCTAGACCAGAGTGCACCTGTTCTTAGCCACTGCTCTTAGACACTACGCCACTGCTGCAGGACACAGGGGGCCCCCAAGCACATTTCTGTCATTACAGCTCATCAAGGACACCGCTGTGGGACGAAGAAGCCACGGGGCCCCCTCCTTCTGCCTTACACTGTTCACCCACAAAGAGGATACGTGACAGGTGGAGAGAGAGGAAGAAGAAGAGTTTGGACCTTTCTCTCCTGTAAGGAGACTCCAGATGGCTTACAATCTCCTTTCCCTTCCTCTCCCCATATCGGACACCTTGTGGGGCAGGTGGGGCCGAGAGAGTTCTGAAAGAACTGTGACTAGCCCAAGGTGACCCAGCAGGAATGTAGCAGTGGGGAAACAAATCCGGTTCCCCAAATCAGAATCTGTCATTCGGTTTGAGGGGAGACAAACTTGGGTTCTCCAGATTAGAATTCACCTGCTCTTAACCACTACACCACACTGGGTGGGGGGAGGGTGGATGGGCGGGGGGGGGGGTTCATGTGTGTCACCGGAACTCTTTAAAGAAAGGGTGGGATTCAAACATGGGAACCCAGAAATCCAACTATTTTGTAGCAGAGCTGCCCATTTTTCGGCCCGAAAGTTTAGCAGCTAAACAAAGCAGGGCTTGTCGGCCAAGGCACCCGACTCCTCTACCTTGCCCCTGGGCGGGTCTGTCCTTGTGCCGATGGAAGTCAGTCACCCTTCGGCCAATGGTGTTCTCTTCCACAGGATCCAGGGCTCTCTGTGTCCTGGTGGTCACATGGAAGTCATGCTCCTGCTGGGCACACAAGAAGGGCGGAGACAGAAGTGTCAGCCCGGTCTCCTCGGGAAGCATCTGGACAGGAAGCGGCCCATTCCTGCCCAGGACAGCTCTGGGAAGCCCTTCCGTGATCCAACCCCTCTGCTGCTTCTGAAAGGCCACGAGCAGGACCATCCTCTTGACTCCACCCCAAGGTGCTCCTGCCAACTTGGATGTCTGTTGTTGTTTTTAGTGAGTGTGTGTGTGGAGGGGGGAGGGGGGAGGGGGGTCTGAGAAGATTTGCAGCCTTGCTGTGTCCTGCAAAACCATTTCCTTGTTTGGTTTTTGAGCTCCTCGAGGCTGAGAGTGTGTGCTGGGAAACGCAGGAGTCCAAAGTACGAACAAGGGCCCTTCAGGGTGAGGAAATCCCCGCGAGGGAGAGGCAGAGCAGGGTAGGAAGAAACTTGAAGGGCTAGCTGGGTCAACAGCCACAGGGTGGCTTTGCGTGCAGTGAGTTCTCACTCGGGCCTAACTTCCACGTGGGGAATCGGCACGTGGACAGTGTGTACCTGAGCCAGGGACGTACCGCCCATAGAGACATGGGGTAACCAGTGGTGGGATCCAAAAATTTTAGTAACAGGTTCCCCTGGTGGTGGGATTCAAACTGTGGCGTAGCGCCAATGGGGCTGGGCAGGGCACGTCGGGGGCGTGGCCGGGCAATCCGGGAGCGGGGCATTCCTGGGCGGGGCTGTAGCAACGACGCAGCCGCTGCGCCGGTCCTTGGGCGGGAAACGAATGCACGCAGGCGCAGGCTGCCACGCACGCCGGTGCACCTCCTGCTAGACTGCTTCCAGTTCTGCGCGCTACTGCTGAGAGGAGGGGCGTAACTAAGGCCAAAATCACGTGGCAAAATCACCCATTAGTAACCCCCTCTCGGCACACACAAATAATTAGTAACCTGCTCTCAGGAACTTGTGAGAACCTGCTGGATCCCACCTCTGGGGGTAACCGATGTTCCCAGGCACACGCCTTTCGGTCATGGGGGATCACACCGGTACCCGAGGCCGGGCCCAGCCATGCGGAGGGGAGGCCTCTCCCCCAGTGGGGGATTGCACCTGCAAAGTGGGTGCTCTGGGCTCCTGCCGTCCCCAGTCTCCCTGCTGATGGGGAGGGCAGGAGCCAGCTTGCCTCCATGGCACTCGCCTGAGCCGCCTGCCAGAGATGCCCCTGTAAGTTGGCCGTGGGGGGGGGGGGGGGGCGCTTGACCAGGTGTTGCCCCCGGGCACCGTTTTCCCCTGATACTCCTCTAAGTTAACACACCCAACTTTTGAGCTGGAATTAAAACGCACACAGAAGCTGGAAGCACACGAAGTACCAAATCCCAAACATAAGCAGCTCAGGCCAGGTCTATACAACTTGCAACCTACCACGCTGCGTGCGCAACGTGCCACCTGCAACGCAGCTAATGACCCAGTTTTCGTGCCTGCCCAGGACCACGAAAACCTGTCAAGGCACT
Source organism: Sphaerodactylus townsendi (assembly GCF_021028975.2). Classification (NCBI taxonomy): domain Eukaryota; kingdom Metazoa; phylum Chordata; class Lepidosauria; order Squamata; family Sphaerodactylidae; genus Sphaerodactylus; species Sphaerodactylus townsendi. The sequence goes on along the minus strand of NW_025950352.1, from coordinate 1,663,529 downwards.
GGCAGGTCATAGTAGATCAACAGGCTGAATATATCTCAGTGGCTGAACAGCCAAGGTCCATGTGGACCTGTAAACAGTTTGGGATAGGTGTGTGTCAGTATTATGGACTTTTTAAATGAAATTTTTTTCTCTCTTTCTCACAATACTAGAACCAGGGGGCATCCATTGAAAATGCTGGGGGGAAGAATGAGGACTAATCAAAGGAAACACTTCTTCACGCCACGTGTGATTGGTGTTTGGAATATGCTGCCACAGGAGGTGGTGATGGCCACTCACCTGGATAGCTTTAAAAAGGGCTTGGTGGAGGATTGATGGAGGAGAAGTCGATCTCTGGCTACCAATGTTGATCCTCCTTGATCTGAGATTGCAAATGCCTCAGCAGACCAGGTGCTCGGGAGCAGCAGCAGCAGAAGGCCATTGCTTTCACACCCTGCAGGTGAGCTCCCAAAGGCACCTGGTGGGCCACTGCGAATAGCAGAGTGCTGGACTAGATGGACTTTGGTCTGATCCAGCATGTTCTTTCTTATGTTCTTAAGGCCATTGCTTTCACATCCTGCCTGTGAGCTCCCAAAGGCACCTGGTGGGCCACTGCGAGTAGCACAGAGCTGGACTAGATGGACTCTGGTCTGATCCAGCAGGCTAGTTTTTATGTTCTTATGGACTCAGTTGGACCCCAGGAAAGGCAATCACAGCCACAGCCTCTGCTGCCTGAGCTCTTCCCTCCCACTTTCAACAGGAATCAATTCTTCTGGTCTCCCCATTTTGAAGGCTTCGGAAGGCCCCCAAGCCCCAGCAGAGAAAGGACTCTTGAGTATCTCCCAGAGAAACCTCCTGTGGGACCGTACCCAGTTTATTTTGATATTAACATGGAAGCCCAGTGTCTGATCCAACCTGGAGGGAAGAGGCCACACCCAACTGGCCAGGTGCATCCAGAGGTCCAGAATCCTTTGCTGCAAACGGTTTTTGATGCCCCCACAGAGAAGTGAAGGGGAAAGAGGCAGGTCCCACTAGAGTCCGCATAATGGATCAGCCACCTGCATGCCTCGTGCCATGAAGCTCGGGAGGGCGGCCGGCACATATTCCTGCCTTCTGAAAGCCGGCCAGAGACCTGCAGGCATGCCACGCCTACTGCCCACAGAATCTGGGAGATTAAGTGGCAGCCCATCCTCTCCTCATGCTACGGCGATACTCAGAGCTTCCATTTCCTCTGTCCTGTCAAAAAACCCGAGGACCTCTTTCTGGATCCACCTGCTTCTCGGGGCGTATTAAAGTGTGTCCTCGCCGATTTAAGAGACCCCGTTCCAAAAGGACCAGTATTTGGCCCAACCTCCTGGTTGCTGGAACAAAAAAAACCTCAACAGAATTTACTGTTGCTGGCAGAACTTCCGCAGTACAACTGGCAAGACCCCACCTCTTAAACAGGAGGCGCGGGACAGCTTCGCAAGACCCCCGGTGTGCTGAAATGCCAACGCAATATCCCAGCATGCCCTGTGGCATCACAGAAGAGGCCAAATGCAACGTCAAGGATGTGTGACAGCACTCTGGAAACTTTGCAAAGGAGGCCGACTGCTTGAAGGGCACAGGGCAACTTTTGAAGTGCGGGCGCCAGTCTCAGTCAGATGTCTCGGCCAGTAGTTCCGCAGACCCCCGCTCCAGTTCTCGGTGCTGCGTTTGCAGAGCCCGCTGCCAAGTCAGGTTGGCTGCCGCCATGAGACAACGAAGGACGTCCCTCTTCCGCAGCATCAGCAGCTGCTGCAGTTGGGTCCCCGCCAGCAAACTAGCCGTGCCGGCCAGAAGGCTACCTGCGATCCCATAGGCATTTCCGGTGAAGATTGAAACGATTAGGATGGTGACGGAGGCCAGTATCGAGACAGAATGCGTCGCCACGGCCTTGCTTTCTTCCGTCAAGTAGTCGGAGCCGGCCGTCAGCAGCAGCACCCCTCCCAAGAGGACGTTGGCTGTGGAGTGGTCACCGTTCAGCCAGTGGAACGCGAAGGCCAGCAGCGAGAGGCCAACTAGGGTGGTGGCCCAGGTGCCATCCGGGGACCTCAAAACCCTGTCGAGCCCGAGGAGCGCAGTGAAGGGAGCAGCTGTTTCCAGGAGTGGCACCAGCGCTTGGAGGAAGAATCCCAGCCCAGCCCCCCGGTGGATCTGCAAAGCCAGGAAGACAAGAACGTCAAGCCAAAGTTGACCTGGCCCCACCGGATATGCTCCCCGCTCCCAAGCTACTTTCTGGTATTTGCAGGCCAGGGGTCTTTGGGCACCTTTGAAATTATGACATACTTGGGGGGGATGCAACCCTGAAATGGCAGAGCCATCCACACACATACAGAGCCCACCGGCAGCGGGCAAGAAACTTAATTTTTTTAAAAAATACACTGGGAAAGAGCGAAATAATGAAGAAGAAGAAGAAGAAGAAGAAGAAGAAGAAGAAGAAGAAGAAGAAGAAGAAGAAGAAGAAGAAGAAGAAGAAGAAGAAGAAGGAGAAGGAGGAGGAGTTTGGATTTATATCCCCCCTTTCTCTCCTGTAGGAGACTCAAAGGGCTTACAATCACCTTACCCTTCCCCCCTCACAACAAACACCCTATGAGGTGGGTGGGGCTGAGAGCGCTCCGAGAAGCTGTGACTAGCCCAAGGTCACCCAGCTGGCGTGTGTGGGAGCGCACAGGCTAATCTGAATTCCCCAGATAAGCCTCCGCAGCTCAGGTGGCAGAGCGGGGAATCAAACCTGGTTCCTCCAGATCAGAGTGCACCTGCTCTTAGCCACTGCTCTTAGCCACTACGCCACCGCTGCTCTCATGGAATCAGCACTACCATTATTTTAATCTGCACAGCCAATCAGATTGCCAGTGAATGACCAGAAGCCCCATTTGGCCCCACCCACTTTCTTAAAACACTTATTGGGGGTCAGGAAAGACATTGGCAGGCACCAAGGGGCCCACTGACAATATGTTGGGGAGCCCTGCTCTAGGTCAGGGGTCTGCAACCTGCGGCTTTCCCAATTGGCCATGCTGGCAGGGGCTGATGGGAATTGTAGTCCATGAACATCTGGAGAGCCGCAGGTTGCAGATCCCTGCTCTAGGTCAAGGGCAGCCAGAAGACACAGGGAGTCCCCCCTCCCTGTCCGTTCAGTCCAAACTGGGGGACCTGGAAGACAGGCTGGTGAGCCGAAAGCATCTGCACCCAGTTCAAACCTGGTAGGTCTGCATGGCGCATCTCAGGCACACAGCGCATAGCAGGAGGCCGGAGAACGTGCCAGCCCCTTCTCCCAGCCTGCTGGACATCTGGCACAGGATCCACCAGCTCTGCAAAGGAAGACACAAAGGAAGACGGGGGCCGGCTTGACATGCTTCATTGGAAGCGTCCATCTAACCGAGACTGGCTCGATTGCATGAGCCACACGAACAGACCTTCAGGGGCAGAACACTGCTCTAGTTATGCAATGGCAATATTTAGATGTTGCCTCTGCTCAAAGTGGCTCTGAGGGAAGCCAGTGGAGAATTTTAAGCATAAGCATTTTATTGTCATTGTGCACGCACAACGAAATTTACAGCAGCATTCCTCGATGCACACCATTTCAGACTCATACCCCATCCTCACTCTCCCCCTCCTCCGCCCATCCCTACCCAGCCCCAAACACATCAACACGAAGCCACGGAGTTCAGCATAGCCACAGCTCTAGAGTAGAAGCTGTCTCTAAGCCTCTTTGTCCTAGTTTTGATAGACCTGTATCGTAGATTAGATTTTGATGTGGTGTAATTTGTAGATGTTTATATTTGTATTTTAGACCACTGGGAGATGCTCTGAAACCATCGAGGGGAAGGGCAGAATACACATAAAATGTCACCTTACCTTCAGCATGTCCCTTGTGTCAAGGCCTGTGATGGGGGCAATGTCTAGTGCAAAGGAGCTGAGTGGAGGACCCAGCAGGAGGGTGGACAAGTGGTCAGCTAGAGAGGGCTGCAATCCTTTTGCGCCACCTCTAGTCTGTCCTTAGACTGATACTCTCACATCTAATTTCCTCCTTAAGAACTAGCCAGCTGGATCAGACCAGAGTCCACCTAGTCCAGCACTCTGCTACTCGCAGTGGCCCACCAGGTGCCTTCGGGAGCTCACATTCAGGATGTGAAAGCAACGGCCTTCTGCTGCTGCTGCTGCTCCCGAGCACCTGGTCTGCTGAGGCATTTGCGATCTCAGATCAAGGAGGATCAAGATTGGGAGCCATGGATCGACTTCTCCTCCATCAATCCTCCACCAAGCCCTTTTTAAAGCTATCCAGGTTAGTGGCCATCACCACCTCCTGTGGCAGCATATTCCAAACACCAATCATACATTGCGAGAAGAAGTGTTTCCTTTTATTAGTCCTAATTCTTCCCCCCAGCATTTTCAATGGATGCCCCCTGGTTCTAGTATTGTGAGAAAGAGAGAGAAATTTCTCTGTCAACATTTTCTTGGAAGTCTTGGAACATCTCCTTCTTGGAAGTCTCCTCTCCCTCCTCCCCTAGTTATAGTAAGATCTACGTCTCTCAGCTTTCCAATAGGAAATGTAGTTCCATAATAAACCTCGGATTTTTCCTTTACTGTGAGTCTGCTGCTTCTCTGCGCACTTGGCACCGCTGCTATCAAATAGCAGGGCAGATTCTTTCCTCACAAAAGGCCGGCTTCAGTCTGTGGCCTCTAGAGTAGCCATAGCAGTACACCAGTCCAGGGTTGGGCTATTTATTTATTAGCAGCTCTGCAAGATCCGGGCTCAGATCCTCACGCCCCTCCCAAGTTTGCAGAGTGATGTTCAGCCAGCTGCTTTCTCTACCTCACAAGACTGTTGAAAGGATAAAATTTTTAAAAAGGAAGCCCTGGAACTTGCTGGAGATCCCTGGCCCTAAAGAGGTCTGGAGGGCCGGGGCTTTTTCAGCCCTGGTCCCTACCTGGTGGAATAAGATCCCCAGTGAGATCAGGGCCCTAGGAAACCTGAATTTGTTCTGTGGCGCCTGTAAGACGGAGCTTTTCTGCCAGGCGTTTCCATCTAGCCGGCCGGCTGGACCATTATCATCATCGGCCTCTTGTGAGTGCAGTATAGGGGTGGGTTTTCTTGCCATCTGTTGGATTTTTTAAAACTGTTTTGACTGATGTTTTTATTGTTGTTTTATTATGTAAATTTCGTTGTTGTTGCCGCCTTGAGCCCTGCAAAATGGGGAGGGCGGGGTATAAATGGAAATATAAAAGGGGCATGGGGCTCCTTGGCATATGCATGAAATAAAAATGTACCAGACAGACAGGCAGACAGACAGACGTCTCTGTCGGGTAGAAATGCTGAACAAGATGTGTCTGGAGTCCAGTGTCAGCATCACCTGACTGAGCAGAACACAAGCCTGCGGCCCAGACACCTTCACACCCATGGACCTTTTACCTGACTGTTCAGGACTGCAACCTCTGAGTCAGGAAACACCTGGAGATTTGAGGAGTGGACCCTGGAGCAGGTGGGATCTGGGGGAGGCACCTCAGTGGGGTGCAGTGCCACGGGGTCCACCCTCCAAAGCAGCCATTTCTGCCATTCCGGGAGATCTCCAGGCCCCACCGGGAGGCAGGCGACTCCATGGGACAGCGGTGCATTTTGTGGCTGGCAGTAGGGCGTGTGCCTGCAACCAGCTCCCTTGCCAGGAGGGCACAGACACGGGCACTGCCACGGGGCAACACCAAGCAGGGGGGTGAGCTGGCAAAGCCCCTTGGGCAGAGATGGTCTGTAGGGGGAGGTGGGCGCACCCCAGTAGGGACCCCCCCCCTCCCTCCCCAGGCCCGAGTCCGCCAAACCTCCAACAGAGAGCGCTCAACCGGCTAGAGCGGCCCGCAGAGAGACAAGAACAGGAAGTGGAAGGGTGAGATGGCCACAGAGTACTGGAGGCTAGAGAGGCAACATCGAACCATAGAGTCTCAACTGAGGAGGGGAGGGAGCCCCGCCCCACCAAAATACTGGACTGTGCAGACCCCTCTTTTCAGCATGCTGAGCAGCCCCCTTGCAATGTCTTCCTGGAGGCAGGGCTCGGAAAGGGAGTGATCCCAGAGGCCAGGGGGGTTCTGATCCTGCCAAGCTCTTTGGGCCTCGCCTACCTCGCAGGGTTGCTGTGAATCGGGAGTGGAGAAGCAGGAATAACGTTGGCCAGCCTGGGTTTACTTGGGGGCAGGAAACGCTCACAGGCGTGGGGGGATGCTCTGCCTTGCAAGCCTGGGCAAGAAGAGCCGGGTGGAAGGGCTGGGATTGTTTTGCTGGTAGGCTGATGGGGGGGGGAGTCCAATTGGGCCCTTGCTAAGGTGAAGGGCTGGGATGGGAAGTGGTAGTCCAATAGATGGGCCATGAACATCTGGCGGTCCAGAGTAGCGCCTCTGTCCTTGGCTCAGCCTTGGGCGGGGGGGGGGGGCGGTGTTCCCGGCTGCACACAGTAGACCCCCCCCCCACGCCCCCTTTCCAACCTGGGCCCGCCGCCTTCTCTTCTCCGGATGAGCTGGTGTCCTGGACAGGGCGGAGCTAAGACTCCGCTCTCTGCACGTGCTCAGAGGCCTCTCGGGGAGGGCGGAGCGGGGGCCGGCCCCTTTGCAGCTTCTCCCCGCCCAGCCCGCGACGCTCCCTCCCCCTCCTGCTCCCTCTCCCGGCCGACGGCGATGGGGATCGCCAAGCTGGCCGAGCTGATCAAGGACGAAGCCCCGGAGGCGGTGCGCGCAGTCCCGCTGGAGCGCTACCGCGGTGAGACGCCGGGCGAGGGGGAGTCTGCGGGGTTGCCAGCTCCTGGTCGGGAGATCCCAGGAGATTAGGGGCTGGAGGGCAGGAAGCCCAGCGGGGGTGCCATGCTGTTTTTTCCAGGGCAGCTGACCTCCTATGTCCGTGGTGGCGAACCTTTGGCACTCCAGATGTTATGGACTACAATTCCCATCAGCCCCCGCCAGCATGGCCAATTGGCTAGCGCAGTGGTGGCGAACCTTTGGCACTCCAGATGTTATGGACTACAATTCCCATCAGCCCCTGCCAGCATGGTCAAGTGGCCATTCTGGCAGGGGCTGATGGGAATTGTACTCCATAACATCTGGAGTCTATGTCGTCTTGCGATCCGTGCCTGGAGGTTGGCAACCTATCGTGGATCAAAACCTACAGTGGGAGGCTCAGGTCTGGGAAGTTCTTGGAGATGTGGGGAGGACAAGGTTTGGGAAACGGTGATGTCAGAGAGTGTGCCCCCCCCCCCAGCAGCCGTCTCCCCCAGGGTAGTGTAGTGGACAGAGTGCCAGATGACGAGGATCCCCGTTCGAGTCCTGCTCTACCACTGAAACTCTGAGCTTCACATTTAACTGTGACGTGCTCCTGAAGATGCCAGCCATAGGTGCTGGTGAAACAGTAGGAGCAAAACCCGCCAGACCCTGGCCACACAGCCTGGAAAACCCGGAAAACAGAGAGCAGAAGGGAACGACGGCTGCTTTAGATTCTCTTTGCAGCCTGGGATTGAGCTGGCCTCTTTTGAGGCACGTCACACTGTTGGACGGTCCTCTCTTGTGATCAGCTGCAATCCCAAGAGTGATTGAGTTATCGATTTATAACCTGCCCTTCCCCGCAGGGCTCAGGGCGGCGAACAATAATGATAAAAACAATACAAAGCAGAGTGATCATGAAAAACATAACTGGCATAGAAGCATCTTAAAAACATTAACAATAGACGGTGCTATCTCATTCCTGGGATCCTCCTCACCTACACTCCTGCCAAGCCAAATATCTCCCCTGATCCTATACACCTGTGCATTTTAATTGTTTTTGCCTCTGTGCAGAACTTTGCATTTCAGGGTGCCGGGTATTTCCAGATCCACTTCTTACCCGTTTCGAGCTGCAGTCCTGCCCCCCACCCCCACCAGTGACGTTCAGGAAATGTTTGGCAAGTTGCACGCAGTTCCCCTTTTGAGTGAAGGGACCGCATTACCCCATATGTCCCTACTAGGCCTCTGCGCTCAGCAGAGGCCAATCTGCTGGTGGTCCCTGGCCCCTCAATGATGCGACTGGCCTCCACGCGGGCCAGGGCCTTTACAGCCCTGGCCCCTGCCTGGTGGAACACTCTTCCTCCAACTGTCCGGGCCCTGCGGGACCTTGGTGAGTTCCGCAGGGCCTGTAAAACGGAGTTGTTCCGCCGGGCTTTTGGAGTGTCCAGTCGTTGATGGTGCCCCCCTCCTCCTTTTCTTTTCCACCTTTGGGTCTCTTGTTATTTATGAGACCCATTCTCCCCCCCTCTGGGAGGGTTTTAATGAGTGTTAATGCGGACATTGTTTTGTTACTGATCGCTGCTTTTAAATTGTTTTAATGTATTTAAGGGTTATTGTATATATGTGTTTATGTTGTTCACCGCCCAGAGCCCTCCGGGGGTAGGGCGGTATACAAGACCCAATAATAAATAAATAAATAAATAAAGGAAGTGGCAAAAGAGAAACACAAGCGATTCTGCTCCGTTCATTTTTCTCCATCCTTCCTGAGCAGAGGGCCAGCTGCATCCTTCCTTTCGGCTTAATTAGAAAAGCTCTTTTTGTTGCTTTTCAAGCTTTCCCCCCGCACAATCCAGATATCAATACTCAGCTTTTTGGGAAGCCGGACTGACTTCTTTTATAATAATAATAAAGCGCCATCAAGTGGGTTTCAAGGTACCCCCAGAGGTGGGAGCCAACCAGTTCTCACCACTTCTCTAGAAGTGGTTACTAATTTTTTCTGAGTGCCGAGAAGGGGTTACTAAAGCGACCTTCCTGCCCAATAGGGACTGGAGGTGCGTGTGTGCGGCGCCGCCACTGTTTGAATGCCACCACCATCGGAACCTGTTATTAAAATGTTTGGATCTCACCACTGGGTACCCCCAATGAGGTTTTCAAGGCAAGAGATGTTCATAGTGGTTAGCCGTGGCCTGCCTGTGTGTAGCCACCCTGGGCTACAACAGTAGCCCCCCATCCAACTACAAATCAAAGACTGACGTTTAGCTTCTGAGCACAGGCTAGGGTGGGCTTTTCAAGTTGGTTTTGTAAGCACAGAAAGGGAAATTATGAACATATTGTAACATAATGCAACTTACCCGTTGCTGCGCACAGGGGTACTAAGAAAAGCAGGATGAGAGATAATATAATGGAAGCATACATACTAATGGGGAAACTCATTTATACCACAAGTGGCCATGTAGTGAAAAGGTAAATGCAAAGCTTCATGGAAAAAGGGCTGCAGCAACACAGTACACATTATCACTTTGGGGTTGTCCAGAATCCCCATTAGAAGATGTCAGCATTTTACTTTTTTACGTTATATGAACCAAGAACCCTTGTTTCCTCGTATCAATGTTTCTCTTTCTCTCTTTTCTCTTTCTCTCTTTCTACTTTCTCTTTCCCTCTGTTGAATCTAAAACCCTTTTCTCTTTCCCTCTGTTGAATCTAAAACCCTTTTCTCTTTCTCTCTTTCTACTTTCTCTTTCCCTCTGTTGAATCTAAAACCCTTTTCTCTTTCTCTCTTTCTACCACTTGCTCTTACTTTCTACCACTTGCCCTTACTTTCTGCTTCTATCTCCTTTCTCTTTCTTCTGCGCCTACAGTTTCTCTAGACATCTCCTGGTTCCTTTGCCATGGGTACAGTTGGCAATAGGCCTTTCAGCAACATGTTTCTTGCAAATGCCAACATGACAAACATTGGGGTGTTGTGGGGTTTCCGGGCTGTATGGCCGTGTTCCAGTAGCATTTGCTCCTGACGTGATCCTCTGAAGATGCCAGCCGCAGATGCAGGCGAAACATCAGGAGAAAATGCTACTGGAACACGGCCATGCAGCCCAGAAAACCCACAACACCCTGGTGATTGAGGCCACGAAAGCCTTGGACAATACAATGACAAAGATTGTTATTCTGTCTGAACTGTTTTTGTTGGTGTGACTTAACAGGTAGCGAAATGCCTGGATTTTTTTCCTGAACGATTTTGGAGTGGGGTTCTAGTCTTTCTGCATTAGAGACTGTGAATGTTCTGCTGTTGGTGCTGATAAATTAATATAGGATGCTATACAAGCCCCAATGCTCTGATTGAGGCTCATGAGTCTAAATGGTAGCCAGTCCACAGCCAGTGGTCTTCAGTCTGTGTGAGCTGGAACCGGACTCGTGGCTCCTTCTTTCGAATAGTGGGAAGAGATGGAAGGCATGTTTCTCTATCATGATATCAACCCCCACCTTTTCCCCCCCCCTTTGTCTCAGACAACGTTGTGGCCCTGGATGCTTCTGTCGCTTTGTACCAGTTTCGCACGGCCATGCCAAAGATCGTGAATCGCGAGGGACAGAATATCAGGTGGGTAGTTTTGCTCCTGAGCTCAATTCAGGGTGTTGGTTTTGACCTTTGAAACCCTATATGGCTTGGAACCAGGGTGACGGAGAGACTGTCTTTTCCCATATGTTCCATTATGTCCTATAAAAGGGGCTTGGACAGATTTATGGGGGAGAAGTCTATCTATGGCTACCAATCTTGATCTGAGGTTGCAAATGCCTTAGCAGACCAGATGCTCAGAGCAGCAGCAGCAGCAGGCCATTGCTTTCACCTCCTGCAGGTGAGCTCCCAAAGGCACCTGGTGGGCCACTGCGAGTAGCAGAGTGCTGGACTAGATAGACTCTGGTCTGATCCAGCAGGCTGGTTCTTATGTTCCTGCTCAGGAATTATGATCCAGGTAGAGGCCCTCCTGACTGTCCTATGGGCCTATAAAGCTCATCTGGTGGGTACTTGAGAAATGGCCTTTTTGGTGGCAGCCCCACCATTATGGAACAGCCTCCGCAGGGAGGTGCAGCTGGCCCCTTTGCTGTTGATCTTTAGCTGAAGACGGTTTTATTCAGAACTGCAGTTGATTAAAACAGTCCTAAACTGTGGTTTTAAAATGTTGGTTTCAATGTATTTCTATGTACCCCATTTTATGTATTGTATTTATACCGTAACCCACCTTGAACTCCATAAGGAAGAGAGGTGGCTAATAGATGATCTAAATCAGGGGTGTCCAACTCTGATGCCCCAGAGGTTCATAAACTATTATTCCCATCAGTCCCGGCCATGCTGGCAGAGGCTGATGGGAATTGTACTCCATGACCATCTGGGCCACCAGAGTTGGACACCCCTGGTCTAAATAAATAAATCGTTGCAAACAAAGGAGCAAAATGGGGCAAAGTTCTGCTGTCCCTCGAGGGCACCCTAGGCCAGCTGACAACTCTGTGGCCATCAAATGTGTCGCTGGCACTCATCCGGCCTTGGTGTGGGTGGGGTCATTAGATCTCGCTCCCCTCGGAACCATTTTCATGCTTGCTGGCATCAACAGGGTTCATGTTTTATCACTTTGCATGTGTCCCGTTGCTATACCAAGTTGACCCGTTCCACCCCCGAATTTCTGGTTCTTTTCTGTGCCCGTCCTGCCAGACTCCACTCTGCTTAACTGGCTCTCTTTCTCTTCCAGTCACTTGCAGGGGCTGTTTTACCGAACACTGTATCTTCTGGAAAATGGCATCAAACCTGTGTACGTCTTTGATGGGCGGCCGCCGGATCTAAAGGAGCCTGTGGTTCGTCAGAGAGATTTCTGATTTTTCACTAGCCGAGCAGTGGTGGGATCCAAAAATTTTAGTAACAGGTTCCCATGGTGGTGGGATTCAAACAGTGGCGTAGCGCCAATGTGGCTGGGCGGGGCACAACGGGGGCGTGGCCGGGCATTCTGGGGGCGTGGCATTCCTGGGCGGGGCTGTGGCAAGGACGCAGCCACTGCGCCGGTCCTTGGGCAAGAAACAAATGCACGCAGGCACAGGCTGCCACGCACGCCGGTGCACCTCCTGCTAGACTGCTTCAAGTTCTGCGCGCTACTGCGGAGAGGAGGGGCGTAACTAAGGCAAAAATCACGTGGCAAAATCACCCATTAGTACCCCCTCCCAGCATACACAAATAATTAGTAACCTACTCTCAGGAACCTGTGAGAACCTGCTGGATCCCACCTCTGTAGCCTGAGATTGCCCAGGGATTTTGGAAGATCTTTTGTCAGGGATACTTTATGCCAGAGATACTTTATGCCAAACCTTGATTCCTATTTTATTTTTATTTATTGGCCTTGTATGCTCCCCTTCCCCAGTGGGCTCAGGGTAGCTCACAACATTTCCGGAGTACATGATAAAATCATTTAAAACGTAACCAATATAAATTCATTTAAAGACAATATAAATATATTTAAAAACATTAAGATCAATGAACACATTTAAAAATATTAAAACCTTCTAACCTTTATGACACCAAGAAGTAGTATTTGGGAAGTGGGGGTGGATGGGGTTAGGGTTAGAACTTGGAAGGAATTTTGCAACAACTACATTTTAAACAAAATTGGCGTAGGAGGTTAAGAGCTCGTGTATCTAATCTGGAGGAACTGGGTTTGATTCCCCGCTCTGCCACCTGAGCTGTGGAGGCTTCTGTGGGGAATTCAGATTAGCCTGTGCACTCCCACACACGCCAGCTGGGTGACCTTGGGCTAGTCACAGCTTCTCCCCACCACCCCCCCCCCCCCCCACCCCCCCCCCCCCCCCCCCCCCCCCCCCCCCCCCCCCCACCACCGCACCCCCCCCCCCCCCCCCCCCCCCCCCCCCCACCACCACCCCCCCCACAACCCCCCCACACCCCCACCCCCCCCCCCCCCCACCCCCCCCCCCCCCCACCCCCCCCCCCCCCCACCCCCCCCCCCCCCCACCCCCCCCCCCCCCCACCCCCCCCCCCCCCCACCCCCCCCCCCCCCCACCCCCCCCCCCCCCCACCCCCCCCCCCCCCCACCCCCCCCCCCCCCCACCCCCCCCCCCCCCCACCCCCCCCCCCCCCCACCCCCCCCCCCCCCCACCCCCCCCCCCCCCCACCCCCCCCCCCCCCCACCCCCCCCCCCCCCCACCCCCCCCCCCCCCCACCCCCCCCCCCCCCCACCCCCCCCCCCCCCCACCCCCCCCCCCCCCCACCCCCCCCCCCCCCCACCCCCCCCCCCCCCCACCCCCCCCCCCCCCCACCCCCCCCCCCCCCCACCCCCCCCCCCCCCCACCCCCCCCCCCCCCCACCCCCCCCCCCCCCCACCCCCCCCCCCCCCCACCCCCCCCCCCCCCCACCCCCCCCCCCCCCCACCCCCCCCCCCCCCCACCCCCCCCCCCCCCCACCCCCCCCCCCCCCCACCCCCCCCCCCCCCCACCCCCCCCCCCCCCCACCCCCCCCCCCCCCCACCCCCCCCCCCCCCCACCCCCCCCCCCCCCCACCCCCCCCCCCCCCCACCCCCCCCCCCCCCCACCCCCCCCCCCCCCCACCCCCCCCCCCCCCCACCCCCCCCCCCCCCCACCCCCCCCCCCCCCCACCCCCCCCCCCCCCCACCCCCCCCCCCCCCCACCCCCCCCCCCCCCCACCCCCCCCCCCCCCCACCCCCCCCCCCCCCCACCCCCCCCCCCCCCCACCCCCCCCCCCCCCCACCCCCCCCCCCCCCCACCCCCCCCCCCCCCCACCCCCCCCCCCCCCCACCCCCCCCCCCCCCCACCCCCCCCCCCCCCCACCCCCCCCCCCCCCCACCCCCCCCCCCCCCCACCCCCCCCCCCCCCCACCCCCCCCCCCCCCCACCCCCCCCCCCCCCCACCCCCCCCCCCCCCCACCCCCCCCCCCCCCCACCCCCCCCCCCCCCCACCCCCCCCCCCCCCCACCCCCCCCCCCCCCCACCCCCCCCCCCCCCCACCCCCCCCCCCCCCCACCCCCCCCCCCCCCCACCCCCCCCCCCCCCCACCCCCCCCCCCCCCCACCCCCCCCCCCCCCCACCCCCCCCCCCCCCCACCCCCCCCCCCCCCCACCCCCCCCCCCCCCCACCCCCCCCCCCCCCCACCCCCCCCCCCCCCCACCCCCCCCCCCCCCCACCCCCCCCCCCCCCCACCCCCCCCCCCCCCCACCCCCCCCCCCCCCCACCCCCCCCCCCCCCCACCCCCCCCCCCCCCCACCCCCCCCCCCCCCCACCCCCCCCCCCCCCCACCCCCCCCCCCCCCCACCCCCCCCCCCCCCCACCCCCCCCCCCCCCCACCCCCCCCCCCCCCCACCCCCCCCCCCCCCCACCCCCCCCCCCCCCCACCCCCCCCCCCCCCCACCCCCCCCCCCCCCCACCCCCCCCCCCCCCCACCCCCCCCCCCCCCCACCCCCCCCCCCCCCCACCCCCCCCCCCCCCCACCCCCCCCCCCCCCCACCCCCCCCCCCCCCCACCCCCCCCCCCCCCCACCCCCCCCCCCCCCCACCCCCCCCCCCCCCCACCCCCCCCCCCCCCCACCCCCCCCCCCCCCCACCCCCCCCCCCCCCCACCCCCCCCCCCCCCCACCCCCCCCCCCCCCCACCCCCCCCCCCCCCCACCCCCCCCCCCCCCCACCCCCCCCCCCCCCCACCCCCCCCCCCCCCCACCCCCCCCCCCCCCCACCCCCCCCCCCCCCCACCCCCCCCCCCCCCCACCCCCCCCCCCCCCCACCCCCCCCCCCCCCCACCCCCCCCCCCCCCCACCCCCCCCCCCCCCCACCCCCCCCCCCCCCCACCCCCCCCCCCCCCCACCCCCCCCCCCCCCCACCCCCCCCCCCCCCCACCCCCCCCCCCCCCCACCCCCCCCCCCCCCCACCCCCCCCCCCCCCCACCCCCCCCCCCCCCCACCCCCCCCCCCCCCCACCCCCCCCCCCCCCCACCCCCCCCCCCCCCCACCCCCCCCCCCCCCCACCCCCCCCCCCCCCCACCCCCCCCCCCCCCCACCCCCCCCCCCCCCCACCCCCCCCCCCCCCCACCCCCCCCCCCCCCCACCCCCCCCCCCCCCCACCCCCCCCCCCCCCCACCCCCCCCCCCCCCCACCCCCCCCCCCCCCCACCCCCCCCCCCCCCCACCCCCCCCCCCCCCCACCCCCCCCCCCCCCCACCCCCCCCCCCCCCCACCCCCCCCCCCCCCCACCCCCCCCCCCCCCCACCCCCCCCCCCCCCCACCCCCCCCCCCCCCCACCCCCCCCCCCCCCCACCCCCCCCCCCCCCCACCCCCCCCCCCCCCCACCCCCCCCCCCCCCCACCCCCCCCCCCCCCCACCCCCCCCCCCCCCCACCCCCCCCCCCCCCCACCCCCCCCCCCCCCCACCCCCCCCCCCCCCCACCCCCCCCCCCCCCCACCCCCCCCCCCCCCCACCCCCCCCCCCCCCCACCCCCCCCCCCCCCCACCCCCCCCCCCCCCCACCCCCCCCCCCCCCCACCCCCCCCCCCCCCCACCCCCCCCCCCCCCCACCCCCCCCCCCCCCCACCCCCCCCCCCCCCCACCCCCCCCCCCCCCCACCCCCCCCCCCCCCCACCCCCCCCCCCCCCCACCCCCCCCCCCCCCCACCCCCCCCCCCCCCCACCCCCCCCCCCCCCCACCCCCCCCCCCCCCCACCCCCCCCCCCCCCCACCCCCCCCCCCCCCCACCCCCCCCCCCCCCCACCCCCCCCCCCCCCCACCCCCCCCCCCCCCCACCCCCCCCCCCCCCCACCCCCCCCCCCCCCCACCCCCCCCCCCCCCCACCCCCCCCCCCCCCCACCCCCCCCCCCCCCCACCCCCCCCCCCCCCCACCCCCCCCCCCCCCCACCCCCCCCCCCCCCCACCCCCCCCCCCCCCCACCCCCCCCCCCCCCCACCCCCCCCCCCCCCCACCCCCCCCCCCCCCCACCCCCCCCCCCCCCCACCCCCCCCCCCCCCCACCCCCCCCCCCCCCCACCCCCCCCCCCCCCCACCCCCCCCCCCCCCCACCCCCCCCCCCCCCCACCCCCCCCCCCCCCCACCCCCCCCCCCCCCCACCCCCCCCCCCCCCCACCCCCCCCCCCCCCCACCCCCCCCCCCCCCCACCCCCCCCCCCCCCCACCCCCCCCCCCCCCCACCCCCCCCCCCCCCCACCCCCCCCCCCCCCCACCCCCCCCCCCCCCCACCCCCCCCCCCCCCCACCCCCCCCCCCCCCCACCCCCCCCCCCCCCCACCCCCCCCCCCCCCCACCCCCCCCCCCCCCCACCCCCCCCCCCCCCCACCCCCCCCCCCCCCCACCCCCCCCCCCCCCCACCCCCCCCCCCCCCCACCCCCCCCCCCCCCCACCCCCCCCCCCCCCCACCCCCCCCCCCCCCCACCCCCCCCCCCCCCCACCCCCCCCCCCCCCCACCCCCCCCCCCCCCCACCCCCCCCCCCCCCCACCCCCCCCCCCCCCCACCCCCCCCCCCCCCCACCCCCCCCCCCCCCCACCCCCCCCCCCCCCCACCCCCCCCCCCCCCCACCCCCCCCCCCCCCCACCCCCCCCCCCCCCCACCCCCCCCCCCCCCCACCCCCCCCCCCCCCCACCCCCCCCCCCCCCCACCCCCCCCCCCCCCCACCCCCCCCCCCCCCCACCCCCCCCCCCCCCCACCCCCCCCCCCCCCCACCCCCCCCCCCCCCCACCCCCCCCCCCCCCCACCCCCCCCCCCCCCCACCCCCCCCCCCCCCCACCCCCCCCCCCCCCCACCCCCCCCCCCCCCCACCCCCCCCCCCCCCCACCCCCCCCCCCCCCCACCCCCCCCCCCCCCCACCCCCCCCCCCCCCCACCCCCCCCCCCCCCCACCCCCCCCCCCCCCCACCCCCCCCCCCCCCCACCCCCCCCCCCCCCCACCCCCCCCCCCCCCCACCCCCCCCCCCCCCCACCCCCCCCCCCCCCCACCCCCCCCCCCCCCCACCCCCCCCCCCCCCCACCCCCCCCCCCCCCCACCCCCCCCCCCCCCCACCCCCCCCCCCCCCCACCCCCCCCCCCCCCCACCCCCCCCCCCCCCCACCCCCCCCCCCCCCCACCCCCCCCCCCCCCCACCCCCCCCCCCCCCCACCCCCCCCCCCCCCCACCCCCCCCCCCCCCCACCCCCCCCCCCCCCCACCCCCCCCCCCCCCCACCCCCCCCCCCCCCCACCCCCCCCCCCCCCCACCCCCCCCCCCCCCCACCCCCCCCCCCCCCCACCCCCCCCCCCCCCCACCCCCCCCCCCCCCCACCCCCCCCCCCCCCCACCCCCCCCCCCCCCCACCCCCCCCCCCCCCCACCCCCCCCCCCCCCCACCCCCCCCCCCCCCCACCCCCCCCCCCCCCCACCCCCCCCCCCCCCCACCCCCCCCCCCCCCCACCCCCCCCCCCCCCCACCCCCCCCCCCCCCCACCCCCCCCCCCCCCCACCCCCCCCCCCCCCCACCCCCCCCCCCCCCCACCCCCCCCCCCCCCCACCCCCCCCCCCCCCCACCCCCCCCCCCCCCCACCCCCCCCCCCCCCCACCCCCCCCCCCCCCCACCCCCCCCCCCCCCCACCCCCCCCCCCCCCCACCCCCCCCCCCCCCCACCCCCCCCCCCCCCCACCCCCCCCCCCCCCCACCCCCCCCCCCCCCCACCCCCCCCCCCCCCCACCCCCCCCCCCCCCCACCCCCCCCCCCCCCCACCCCCCCCCCCCCCCACCCCCCCCCCCCCCCACCCCCCCCCCCCCCCACCCCCCCCCCCCCCCACCCCCCCCCCCCCCCACCCCCCCCCCCCCCCACCCCCCCCCCCCCCCACCCCCCCCCCCCCCCACCCCCCCCCCCCCCCACCCCCCCCCCCCCCCACCCCCCCCCCCCCCCACCCCCCCCCCCCCCCACCCCCCCCCCCCCCCACCCCCCCCCCCCCCCACCCCCCCCCCCCCCCACCCCCCCCCCCCCCCACCCCCCCCCCCCCCCACCCCCCCCCCCCCCCACCCCCCCCCCCCCCCACCCCCCCCCCCCCCCACCCCCCCCCCCCCCCACCCCCCCCCCCCCCCACCCCCCCCCCCCCCCACCCCCCCCCCCCCCCACCCCCCCCCCCCCCCACCCCCCCCCCCCCCCACCCCCCCCCCCCCCCACCCCCCCCCCCCCCCACCCCCCCCCCCCCCCACCCCCCCCCCCCCCCACCCCCCCCCCCCCCCACCCCCCCCCCCCCCCACCCCCCCCCCCCCCCACCCCCCCCCCCCCCCACCCCCCCCCCCCCCCACCCCCCCCCCCCCCCACCCCCCCCCCCCCCCACCCCCCCCCCCCCCCACCCCCCCCCCCCCCCACCCCCCCCCCCCCCCACCCCCCCCCCCCCCCACCCCCCCCCCCCCCCACCCCCCCCCCCCCCCACCCCCCCCCCCCCCCACCCCCCCCCCCCCCCACCCCCCCCCCCCCCCACCCCCCCCCCCCCCCACCCCCCCCCCCCCCCACCCCCCCCCCCCCCCACCCCCCCCCCCCCCCACCCCCCCCCCCCCCCACCCCCCCCCCCCCCCACCCCCCCCCCCCCCCACCCCCCCCCCCCCCCACCCCCCCCCCCCCCCACCCCCCCCCCCCCCCACCCCCCCCCCCCCCCACCCCCCCCCCCCCCCACCCCCCCCCCCCCCCACCCCCCCCCCCCCCCACCCCCCCCCCCCCCCACCCCCCCCCCCCCCCACCCCCCCCCCCCCCCACCCCCCCCCCCCCCCACCCCCCCCCCCCCCCACCCCCCCCCCCCCCCACCCCCCCCCCCCCCCACCCCCCCCCCCCCCCACCCCCCCCCCCCCCCACCCCCCCCCCCCCCCACCCCCCCCCCCCCCCACCCCCCCCCCCCCCCACCCCCCCCCCCCCCCACCCCCCCCCCCCCCCACCCCCCCCCCCCCCCACCCCCCCCCCCCCCCACCCCCCCCCCCCCCCACCCCCCCCCCCCCCCACCCCCCCCCCCCCCCACCCCCCCCCCCCCCCACCCCCCCCCCCCCCCACCCCCCCCCCCCCCCACCCCCCCCCCCCCCCACCCCCCCCCCCCCCCACCCCCCCCCCCCCCCACCCCCCCCCCCCCCCACCCCCCCCCCCCCCCACCCCCCCCCCCCCCCACCCCCCCCCCCCCCCACCCCCCCCCCCCCCCACCCCCCCCCCCCCCCACCCCCCCCCCCCCCCACCCCCCCCCCCCCCCACCCCCCCCCCCCCCCACCCCCCCCCCCCCCCACCCCCCCCCCCCCCCACCCCCCCCCCCCCCCACCCCCCCCCCCCCCCACCCCCCCCCCCCCCCACCCCCCCCCCCCCCCACCCCCCCCCCCCCCCACCCCCCCCCCCCCCCACCCCCCCCCCCCCCCACCCCCCCCCCCCCCCACCCCCCCCCCCCCCCACCCCCCCCCCCCCCCACCCCCCCCCCCCCCCACCCCCCCCCCCCCCCACCCCCCCCCCCCCCCACCCCCCCCCCCCCCCACCCCCCCCCCCCCCCACCCCCCCCCCCCCCCACCCCCCCCCCCCCCCACCCCCCCCCCCCCCCACCCCCCCCCCCCCCCACCCCCCCCCCCCCCCACCCCCCCCCCCCCCCACCCCCCCCCCCCCCCACCCCCCCCCCCCCCCACCCCCCCCCCCCCCCACCCCCCCCCCCCCCCACCCCCCCCCCCCCCCACCCCCCCCCCCCCCCACCCCCCCCCCCCCCCACCCCCCCCCCCCCCCACCCCCCCCCCCCCCCACCCCCCCCCCCCCCCACCCCCCCCCCCCCCCACCCCCCCCCCCCCCCACCCCCCCCCCCCCCCACCCCCCCCCCCCCCCACCCCCCCCCCCCCCCACCCCCCCCCCCCCCCACCCCCCCCCCCCCCCACCCCCCCCCCCCCCCACCCCCCCCCCCCCCCACCCCCCCCCCCCCCCACCCCCCCCCCCCCCCACCCCCCCCCCCCCCCACCCCCCCCCCCCCCCACCCCCCCCCCCCCCCACCCCCCCCCCCCCCCACCCCCCCCCCCCCCCACCCCCCCCCCCCCCCACCCCCCCCCCCCCCCACCCCCCCCCCCCCCCACCCCCCCCCCCCCCCACCCCCCCCCCCCCCCACCCCCCCCCCCCCCCACCCCCCCCCCCCCCCACCCCCCCCCCCCCCCACCCCCCCCCCCCCCCACCCCCCCCCCCCCCCACCCCCCCCCCCCCCCACCCCCCCCCCCCCCCACCCCCCCCCCCCCCCACCCCCCCCCCCCCCCACCCCCCCCCCCCCCCACCCCCCCCCCCCCCCACCCCCCCCCCCCCCCACCCCCCCCCCCCCCCACCCCCCCCCCCCCCCACCCCCCCCCCCCCCCACCCCCCCCCCCCCCCACCCCCCCCCCCCCCCACCCCCCCCCCCCCCCACCCCCCCCCCCCCCCACCCCCCCCCCCCCCCACCCCCCCCCCCCCCCACCCCCCCCCCCCCCCACCCCCCCCCCCCCCCACCCCCCCCCCCCCCCACCCCCCCCCCCCCCCACCCCCCCCCCCCCCCACCCCCCCCCCCCCCCACCCCCCCCCCCCCCCACCCCCCCCCCCCCCCACCCCCCCCCCCCCCCACCCCCCCCCCCCCCCACCCCCCCCCCCCCCCACCCCCCCCCCCCCCCACCCCCCCCCCCCCCCACCCCCCCCCCCCCCCACCCCCCCCCCCCCCCACCCCCCCCCCCCCCCACCCCCCCCCCCCCCCACCCCCCCCCCCCCCCACCCCCCCCCCCCCCCACCCCCCCCCCCCCCCACCCCCCCCCCCCCCCACCCCCCCCCCCCCCCACCCCCCCCCCCCCCCACCCCCCCCCCCCCCCACCCCCCCCCCCCCCCACCCCCCCCCCCCCCCACCCCCCCCCCCCCCCACCCCCCCCCCCCCCCACCCCCCCCCCCCCCCACCCCCCCCCCCCCCCACCCCCCCCCCCCCCCACCCCCCCCCCCCCCCACCCCCCCCCCCCCCCACCCCCCCCCCCCCCCACCCCCCCCCCCCCCCACCCCCCCCCCCCCCCACCCCCCCCCCCCCCCACCCCCCCCCCCCCCCACCCCCCCCCCCCCCCACCCCCCCCCCCCCCCACCCCCCCCCCCCCCCACCCCCCCCCCCCCCCACCCCCCCCCCCCCCCACCCCCCCCCCCCCCCACCCCCCCCCCCCCCCACCCCCCCCCCCCCCCACCCCCCCCCCCCCCCACCCCCCCCCCCCCCCACCCCCCCCCCCCCCCACCCCCCCCCCCCCCCACCCCCCCCCCCCCCCACCCCCCCCCCCCCCCACCCCCCCCCCCCCCCACCCCCCCCCCCCCCCACCCCCCCCCCCCCCCACCCCCCCCCCCCCCCACCCCCCCCCCCCCCCACCCCCCCCCCCCCCCACCCCCCCCCCCCCCCACCCCCCCCCCCCCCCACCCCCCCCCCCCCCCACCCCCCCCCCCCCCCACCCCCCCCCCCCCCCACCCCCCCCCCCCCCCACCCCCCCCCCCCCCCACCCCCCCCCCCCCCCACCCCCCCCCCCCCCCACCCCCCCCCCCCCCCACCCCCCCCCCCCCCCACCCCCCCCCCCCCCCACCCCCCCCCCCCCCCACCCCCCCCCCCCCCCACCCCCCCCCCCCCCCACCCCCCCCCCCCCCCACCCCCCCCCCCCCCCACCCCCCCCCCCCCCCACCCCCCCCCCCCCCCACCCCCCCCCCCCCCCACCCCCCCCCCCCCCCACCCCCCCCCCCCCCCACCCCCCCCCCCCCCCACCCCCCCCCCCCCCCACCCCCCCCCCCCCCCACCCCCCCCCCCCCCCACCCCCCCCCCCCCCCACCCCCCCCCCCCCCCACCCCCCCCCCCCCCCACCCCCCCCCCCCCCCACCCCCCCCCCCCCCCACCCCCCCCCCCCCCCACCCCCCCCCCCCCCCACCCCCCCCCCCCCCCACCCCCCCCCCCCCCCACCCCCCCCCCCCCCCACCCCCCCCCCCCCCCACCCCCCCCCCCCCCCACCCCCCCCCCCCCCCACCCCCCCCCCCCCCCACCCCCCCCCCCCCCCACCCCCCCCCCCCCCCACCCCCCCCCCCCCCCACCCCCCCCCCCCCCCACCCCCCCCCCCCCCCACCCCCCCCCCCCCCCACCCCCCCCCCCCCCCACCCCCCCCCCCCCCCACCCCCCCCCCCCCCCACCCCCCCCCCCCCCCACCCCCCCCCCCCCCCACCCCCCCCCCCCCCCACCCCCCCCCCCCCCCACCCCCCCCCCCCCCCACCCCCCCCCCCCCCCACCCCCCCCCCCCCCCACCCCCCCCCCCCCCCACCCCCCCCCCCCCCCACCCCCCCCCCCCCCCACCCCCCCCCCCCCCCACCCCCCCCCCCCCCCACCCCCCCCCCCCCCCACCCCCCCCCCCCCCCACCCCCCCCCCCCCCCACCCCCCCCCCCCCCCACCCCCCCCCCCCCCCACCCCCCCCCCCCCCCACCCCCCCCCCCCCCCACCCCCCCCCCCCCCCACCCCCCCCCCCCCCCACCCCCCCCCCCCCCCACCCCCCCCCCCCCCCACCCCCCCCCCCCCCCACCCCCCCCCCCCCCCACCCCCCCCCCCCCCCACCCCCCCCCCCCCCCACCCCCCCCCCCCCCCACCCCCCCCCCCCCCCACCCCCCCCCCCCCCCACCCCCCCCCCCCCCCACCCCCCCCCCCCCCCACCCCCCCCCCCCCCCACCCCCCCCCCCCCCCACCCCCCCCCCCCCCCACCCCCCCCCCCCCCCACCCCCCCCCCCCCCCACCCCCCCCCCCCCCCACCCCCCCCCCCCCCCACCCCCCCCCCCCCCCACCCCCCCCCCCCCCCACCCCCCCCCCCCCCCACCCCCCCCCCCCCCCACCCCCCCCCCCCCCCACCCCCCCCCCCCCCCACCCCCCCCCCCCCCCACCCCCCCCCCCCCCCACCCCCCCCCCCCCCCACCCCCCCCCCCCCCCACCCCCCCCCCCCCCCACCCCCCCCCCCCCCCACCCCCCCCCCCCCCCACCCCCCCCCCCCCCCACCCCCCCCCCCCCCCACCCCCCCCCCCCCCCACCCCCCCCCCCCCCCACCCCCCCCCCCCCCCACCCCCCCCCCCCCCCACCCCCCCCCCCCCCCACCCCCCCCCCCCCCCACCCCCCCCCCCCCCCACCCCCCCCCCCCCCCACCCCCCCCCCCCCCCACCCCCCCCCCCCCCCACCCCCCCCCCCCCCCACCCCCCCCCCCCCCCACCCCCCCCCCCCCCCACCCCCCCCCCCCCCCACCCCCCCCCCCCCCCACCCCCCCCCCCCCCCACCCCCCCCCCCCCCCACCCCCCCCCCCCCCCACCCCCCCCCCCCCCCACCCCCCCCCCCCCCCACCCCCCCCCCCCCCCACCCCCCCCCCCCCCCACCCCCCCCCCCCCCCACCCCCCCCCCCCCCCACCCCCCCCCCCCCCCACCCCCCCCCCCCCCCACCCCCCCCCCCCCCCACCCCCCCCCCCCCCCACCCCCCCCCCCCCCCACCCCCCCCCCCCCCCACCCCCCCCCCCCCCCACCCCCCCCCCCCCCCACCCCCCCCCCCCCCCACCCCCCCCCCCCCCCACCCCCCCCCCCCCCCACCCCCCCCCCCCCCCACCCCCCCCCCCCCCCACCCCCCCCCCCCCCCACCCCCCCCCCCCCCCACCCCCCCCCCCCCCCACCCCCCCCCCCCCCCACCCCCCCCCCCCCCCACCCCCCCCCCCCCCCACCCCCCCCCCCCCCCACCCCCCCCCCCCCCCACCCCCCCCCCCCCCCACCCCCCCCCCCCCCCACCCCCCCCCCCCCCCACCCCCCCCCCCCCCCACCCCCCCCCCCCCCCACCCCCCCCCCCCCCCACCCCCCCCCCCCCCCACCCCCCCCCCCCCCCACCCCCCCCCCCCCCCACCCCCCCCCCCCCCCACCCCCCCCCCCCCCCACCCCCCCCCCCCCCCACCCCCCCCCCCCCCCACCCCCCCCCCCCCCCACCCCCCCCCCCCCCCACCCCCCCCCCCCCCCACCCCCCCCCCCCCCCACCCCCCCCCCCCCCCACCCCCCCCCCCCCCCACCCCCCCCCCCCCCCACCCCCCCCCCCCCCCACCCCCCCCCCCCCCCACCCCCCCCCCCCCCCACCCCCCCCCCCCCCCACCCCCCCCCCCCCCCACCCCCCCCCCCCCCCACCCCCCCCCCCCCCCACCCCCCCCCCCCCCCACCCCCCCCCCCCCCCACCCCCCCCCCCCCCCACCCCCCCCCCCCCCCACCCCCCCCCCCCCCCACCCCCCCCCCCCCCCACCCCCCCCCCCCCCCACCCCCCCCCCCCCCCACCCCCCCCCCCCCCCACCCCCCCCCCCCCCCACCCCCCCCCCCCCCCACCCCCCCCCCCCCCCACCCCCCCCCCCCCCCACCCCCCCCCCCCCCCACCCCCCCCCCCCCCCACCCCCCCCCCCCCCCACCCCCCCCCCCCCCCACCCCCCCCCCCCCCCACCCCCCCCCCCCCCCACCCCCCCCCCCCCCCACCCCCCCCCCCCCCCACCCCCCCCCCCCCCCACCCCCCCCCCCCCCCACCCCCCCCCCCCCCCACCCCCCCCCCCCCCCACCCCCCCCCCCCCCCACCCCCCCCCCCCCCCACCCCCCCCCCCCCCCACCCCCCCCCCCCCCCACCCCCCCCCCCCCCCACCCCCCCCCCCCCCCACCCCCCCCCCCCCCCACCCCCCCCCCCCCCCACCCCCCCCCCCCCCCACCCCCCCCCCCCCCCACCCCCCCCCCCCCCCACCCCCCCCCCCCCCCACCCCCCCCCCCCCCCACCCCCCCCCCCCCCCACCCCCCCCCCCCCCCACCCCCCCCCCCCCCCACCCCCCCCCCCCCCCACCCCCCCCCCCCCCCACCCCCCCCCCCCCCCACCCCCCCCCCCCCCCACCCCCCCCCCCCCCCACCCCCCCCCCCCCCCACCCCCCCCCCCCCCCACCCCCCCCCCCCCCCACCCCCCCCCCCCCCCACCCCCCCCCCCCCCCACCCCCCCCCCCCCCCACCCCCCCCCCCCCCCACCCCCCCCCCCCCCCACCCCCCCCCCCCCCCACCCCCCCCCCCCCCCACCCCCCCCCCCCCCCACCCCCCCCCCCCCCCACCCCCCCCCCCCCCCACCCCCCCCCCCCCCCACCCCCCCCCCCCCCCACCCCCCCCCCCCCCCACCCCCCCCCCCCCCCACCCCCCCCCCCCCCCACCCCCCCCCCCCCCCACCCCCCCCCCCCCCCACCCCCCCCCCCCCCCACCCCCCCCCCCCCCCACCCCCCCCCCCCCCCACCCCCCCCCCCCCCCACCCCCCCCCCCCCCCACCCCCCCCCCCCCCCACCCCCCCCCCCCCCCACCCCCCCCCCCCCCCACCCCCCCCCCCCCCCACCCCCCCCCCCCCCCACCCCCCCCCCCCCCCACCCCCCCCCCCCCCCACCCCCCCCCCCCCCCACCCCCCCCCCCCCCCACCCCCCCCCCCCCCCACCCCCCCCCCCCCCCACCCCCCCCCCCCCCCACCCCCCCCCCCCCCCACCCCCCCCCCCCCCCACCCCCCCCCCCCCCCACCCCCCCCCCCCCCCACCCCCCCCCCCCCCCACCCCCCCCCCCCCCCACCCCCCCCCCCCCCCACCCCCCCCCCCCCCCACCCCCCCCCCCCCCCACCCCCCCCCCCCCCCACCCCCCCCCCCCCCCACCCCCCCCCCCCCCCACCCCCCCCCCCCCCCACCCCCCCCCCCCCCCACCCCCCCCCCCCCCCACCCCCCCCCCCCCCCACCCCCCCCCCCCCCCACCCCCCCCCCCCCCCACCCCCCCCCCCCCCCACCCCCCCCCCCCCCCACCCCCCCCCCCCCCCACCCCCCCCCCCCCCCACCCCCCCCCCCCCCCACCCCCCCCCCCCCCCACCCCCCCCCCCCCCCACCCCCCCCCCCCCCCACCCCCCCCCCCCCCCACCCCCCCCCCCCCCCACCCCCCCCCCCCCCCACCCCCCCCCCCCCCCACCCCCCCCCCCCCCCACCCCCCCCCCCCCCCACCCCCCCCCCCCCCCACCCCCCCCCCCCCCCACCCCCCCCCCCCCCCACCCCCCCCCCCCCCCACCCCCCCCCCCCCCCACCCCCCCCCCCCCCCACCCCCCCCCCCCCCCACCCCCCCCCCCCCCCACCCCCCCCCCCCCCCACCCCCCCCCCCCCCCACCCCCCCCCCCCCCCACCCCCCCCCCCCCCCACCCCCCCCCCCCCCCACCCCCCCCCCCCCCCACCCCCCCCCCCCCCCACCCCCCCCCCCCCCCACCCCCCCCCCCCCCCACCCCCCCCCCCCCCCACCCCCCCCCCCCCCCACCCCCCCCCCCCCCCACCCCCCCCCCCCCCCACCCCCCCCCCCCCCCACCCCCCCCCCCCCCCACCCCCCCCCCCCCCCACCCCCCCCCCCCCCCACCCCCCCCCCCCCCCACCCCCCCCCCCCCCCACCCCCCCCCCCCCCCACCCCCCCCCCCCCCCACCCCCCCCCCCCCCCACCCCCCCCCCCCCCCACCCCCCCCCCCCCCCACCCCCCCCCCCCCCCACCCCCCCCCCCCCCCACCCCCCCCCCCCCCCACCCCCCCCCCCCCCCACCCCCCCCCCCCCCCACCCCCCCCCCCCCCCACCCCCCCCCCCCCCCACCCCCCCCCCCCCCCACCCCCCCCCCCCCCCACCCCCCCCCCCCCCCACCCCCCCCCCCCCCCACCCCCCCCCCCCCCCACCCCCCCCCCCCCCCACCCCCCCCCCCCCCCACCCCCCCCCCCCCCCACCCCCCCCCCCCCCCACCCCCCCCCCCCCCCACCCCCCCCCCCCCCCACCCCCCCCCCCCCCCACCCCCCCCCCCCCCCACCCCCCCCCCCCCCCACCCCCCCCCCCCCCCACCCCCCCCCCCCCCCACCCCCCCCCCCCCCCACCCCCCCCCCCCCCCACCCCCCCCCCCCCCCACCCCCCCCCCCCCCCACCCCCCCCCCCCCCCACCCCCCCCCCCCCCCACCCCCCCCCCCCCCCACCCCCCCCCCCCCCCACCCCCCCCCCCCCCCACCCCCCCCCCCCCCCACCCCCCCCCCCCCCCACCCCCCCCCCCCCCCACCCCCCCCCCCCCCCACCCCCCCCCCCCCCCACCCCCCCCCCCCCCCACCCCCCCCCCCCCCCACCCCCCCCCCCCCCCACCCCCCCCCCCCCCCACCCCCCCCCCCCCCCACCCCCCCCCCCCCCCACCCCCCCCCCCCCCCACCCCCCCCCCCCCCCACCCCCCCCCCCCCCCACCCCCCCCCCCCCCCACCCCCCCCCCCCCCCACCCCCCCCCCCCCCCACCCCCCCCCCCCCCCACCCCCCCCCCCCCCCACCCCCCCCCCCCCCCACCCCCCCCCCCCCCCACCCCCCCCCCCCCCCACCCCCCCCCCCCCCCACCCCCCCCCCCCCCCACCCCCCCCCCCCCCCACCCCCCCCCCCCCCCACCCCCCCCCCCCCCCACCCCCCCCCCCCCCCACCCCCCCCCCCCCCCACCCCCCCCCCCCCCCACCCCCCCCCCCCCCCACCCCCCCCCCCCCCCACCCCCCCCCCCCCCCACCCCCCCCCCCCCCCACCCCCCCCCCCCCCCACCCCCCCCCCCCCCCACCCCCCCCCCCCCCCACCCCCCCCCCCCCCCACCCCCCCCCCCCCCCACCCCCCCCCCCCCCCACCCCCCCCCCCCCCCACCCCCCCCCCCCCCCACCCCCCCCCCCCCCCACCCCCCCCCCCCCCCACCCCCCCCCCCCCCCACCCCCCCCCCCCCCCACCCCCCCCCCCCCCCACCCCCCCCCCCCCAGTAGTCCATGAACATCGGGGCGCCAGAGTTGGACACCCCTGTTCTAGCCCCTCCTCCTCCAGCCAGCTCAGGCAGGTGTTGCTTAGGAGGGTGTGGCTCAGAGGCGGAGCCACACTAGGCCAACGCCCACTCGAGAAAGTCCATAAGTCTGCCCGGATCTTAACTCAGTGATAACTCTGAATGGCCTCGCTCTGCCCAGCGGAGCCTTCCCCTTCCTGTTAGGAATGTCGAGAAGCAACTGGAAGCCCCCCAGGTGCAAAAGCCAAGGAGCAAAGCCAAGCCAGTTTTTGCAGAAATATAAGTCCCATTTTATCCTCCGTCTTACTGCCAGGAAAGTGCCCTTAAGTGCGTAGCTTTAAGTATAGCAATGGGGACTGATCAGGTTTCCCACCCCACCTTAAATGTAGGGGGTGGGGGGAGAAAGGGGTTTCATTCAGGCAGGGATGAATGGAGCACCCCCTATATGCCATGGGGCTGCTTTACCACCCCAGCTTGCCAAGCGTTCAGAAGTGGGTGTCTCGCCCTGATGGCCAACCGACAGTGCCCAGGAAGGGACCAAGCTGTGCCGTTTGGGTTTTCCCAAAGAGCAGTGTGCAAGGCCCAAAGGACTGCGGTGTGTGGGGGGGGGGGGGGGCAGAGATGCCTCTCCCCTTTCTATTGTATGGTCCTTTTCCCCAGCTGAAAGGGATGAGAACACTGAGAGGTTTCGGGACAGGAAGAACATTTTGGCCGATCTGCAAGTCTCCCGCCTCCTGGGAATTTATTTTTACTTTTTACATTTCATTTTATTCTTCGATTTCTACCCCGCCCGTCCCCGTAGGGCTCAGTGACAGACGGACGTCGAAGGGAGACTCAGACTTGAAGTTGTGACTTGAGATTCCTTTTGAGGCGTGACAAAGATTCAACAAGGATGTGAGATTTCTTACTGGGGTATCTTAGCACAACCAGGGACTACAGGTGGCAAACCGGCTTAGCGGGACTAGCCAATGGCCTCTGTTTCTTTCTTTCTTTTTTAAAAAATAATTTTTTATTGTATCATTTGAATATTTCATTTTATATTAATGCTTTTCTTCATTCGTTTTCAAACAATACATTTTTCCCCTTTTTCCCCTATATTTTTTTCATAGTTTTTTCAAACAAACAGCAGTAAGTTCATTCTTTGTAATCTCTTCTCCCATTTCTCCTCATTGACTCCAGCTTCTTTCATCCAGTCCGCATATATGGTCCATGTCTTCAAGATTTCGCTCTGTTTATCTTGCCACAATTTATTCTTTGTTATTATGTCGAAAATGTCCAGTGTCACTTGTTCCCAGATGTATTCCAACCATTTCTGGATTGTCCATTTTTTTTTCTTTCCAGCCTAAACCTATTGTTGCATGTGCTGCTTTGATCATTATTTTATACATATATAGCTATATTTTTTTATCTACCCTTCTATCCTCCATTACACCCATGAACATAAAATCATTATTTATCCCAATATTAATCTTCACCAGTTTCTCGATATATAACATTACGGTTGTCCAAAATTTTTTTCTCTTCTATACATTCCGTCCACATATGGCTATAATATGCCTCCTGATCTCCGCAGTGCCAGCATTTAGGACTGAGTCCTTTAATCATATATGCTAGTTGTTTTGGTGTTCTATACCATTTCAATGTCACTTTTCTTTCCAATTCCATATATTTCTCAATCTTTATATTTCTCCAACTGTCTATTAGGTTTTCAGTTTTCCCAGTGTCTAGAGAACCTTCCTTCTCCCATTTTTTGATTCAATGTTCTTATCATAAAGTCTTTGTCATCGCCTCTGTTTCTTTCTTGATCCGATCTGGATTTTGCATTGTTAGTTTTCTCCTGCGTTTCCTCAACCCTGTTTTTTAAAAAAATATAACCTTGCGCAAATTGTCTGCCCCACGAAGGGGCACTTCCTTGTACCTAATTCTAACTGGAGGTGATATGTTTGTGCTCTTTTAGGTGCCTTGTTATCATTGCTGTTTTGTGTCCGTTGTGAGCTGCCTTTAGATCTGTTTTAAATAAATGAAAAGTTCAAAAAAAAATCTTTTGCTGGAATAAAATCCTGTTAAAATCCTTTTAACTGGCTTCAAGACTCCTGTTTATTTCTGCACAGACCAACACAGACCCCTCTGGAAGCTGGAGATTTTATTTCTTGATTTTTACCCCCGCTTTTCTCCCGATGGAGACCCAAAATGGCATATGTCTTTCTCCTCTCCTCCACTTTATCCTCACAACAACCCTGTGGTGTAGGTTAGACCAAGAGAGTAAGACTGGTGGGCATTCGAACCAGGGACTTCCGTTCCTAGTCTGATACTCTTAACCACTAAACCACTCTGGTGTGTGCGGGCTGTTTTGTGCCAGTTTAAGAGAACATAAGAACAAGCCAGCTGGATCAGACCAGAGTCCATCTAGTCCAGCACTCTGCTACTCGCCAGGTACCAGGTGCCATTGGGAGCTCACAGGCAGGATGTGAAAGCAATGGCCTTCTGCGGCTGTTGCTCCCGATCACCTGGACTGCTAAGGCATTTGCAATCTCAGATCAAAGAGGATCAAGATTGGTAGCCAGAGATCGA
Organism: Sphaerodactylus townsendi; assembly: GCF_021028975.2. Classification (NCBI taxonomy): domain Eukaryota; kingdom Metazoa; phylum Chordata; class Lepidosauria; order Squamata; family Sphaerodactylidae; genus Sphaerodactylus; species Sphaerodactylus townsendi. The sequence continues at coordinate 1,633,412 of NW_025950352.1, read as the reverse complement.
CTTCTCCTCCATAAATCTGTCCAAGCCCTTTTAAAGCTATCCAGGTGAGTGGCCATCACCACCTCCTGTGGCAGCATATTCCAAACACCAATCACACGTTGCGTGAAGAAGTGTTTCCTTTTATTAGTCCTAATTCTTCCCCCCAGCATTTTCAATGGATGCCCCCTGGTTCTAGTATTGTGAGAAAGAGAGAGAAATTTCTCTCTATAACATTTTCTACCCCATGCATAATTTTATAGAATTCAGTCATATCTCCCCTCAGACGTCTCCTCTCCAAACTAAAGAGTCCCAAACGCTGCAGCCTCTCCTCATAAGGAAGGTGCTCCAGTCCCTCAATCATCCTCGTTGCCCTTCTCTGCACTTTTTCTATCTCTTCGATATCCTTTTTGAGATGCGGCAACCAGAACTGGACACAGGACTCCAAGTGCGGTCGCACCACGGCTTTATATAAGGGCATGACAATCTTTGCAGTTTTATTCTCAATTCCTTTCCTAATTATCCCCAGCCTAGAGTTTGCCTTGTTTTCCTAGCTGCCATGCATTGAGTTGACATTCCCATGGAACTATCAACTAAGACGCCCAAATCCCTTTCCTGGTCTGTGACTGATAGCACTGACCCCTGTAGCGTGTATGTGAAGTTTGGATTTTTTGCCCCTATGTGCATCACTTTACATTTTGCTACATTGAACTGCACTTGCCATTTCTTAGCCCACTCACCTAATTTATCAAGGTCCGCTTGGAGCTCTTCGCAAGAGGTGTCAGAGGCTGCGGGGGGGGGGGGGGGGCTTCATCTGCTCCCCTGGGACCCAAACATTGCTCCCTCCATTTGTGGTGCTGGGGCAGATGGGCTGCCCACAGCTCTCTGAGCCCCAGATTGGCCTTTGGGGGTGCGCGCGGGGGGGGGGGGGACACGGCTCATTCCTGTGCTGTTTCTCACAGTCATCTTTCCATTGTCTTGTGAATCCTACTGGGGAGGGGGCCACCCAAGGCCACAAACACCCTCCCCGGCCCTGCGGCCCACCTTTGTTTTGCTCTGAAATGCAAACTGGGGGGCATCGGGGATGGCTCCAAAACTTTTTCCAGCTGGTTTGCAGGGATATAGAGGCCGGCTCCCTTCTCCGTTGTTCAGGGGCATAATGAGGCAAACTGTAGCCCTGGGCAAAACCTCAGTTGGATGCCCCACCCCACCCCCATGGGCAGCCACTCCACCACGACCAATTTTTTTTTGCACCAGGACATTGGTGCCTGCAGGGGGTGCATTTTTAGACATATCAGCGCCACAATTTCAGCGTATCATCAGGAGACTGTCCTTATGCTACCCCCCCAGGTTTGGTGAGCTTTGGTTCAAGGAGTCCAAAGTTATGGACTCCCAAAGGGGGTGCCCCATCCCCCATTGTTTCCAATGGGAGCTAATAGGAGATGGGGCTACAGTTTTGAGGGTCCATAACTTTGGCCCCCCGAAACCAAACCTCACCAAACTTGGGGGGTAGCATAAGGAGAGTCTCCTGATGATACGCTGAAATTTTGGTGCCACCAGCCTAAAAATGCACCCCCTGCAGGCCAAAAATGGAAAACCACTAAAAATACCCAAAAACTAACCCTGCATTTTGATGCCGCCCACAAGGTGGTGCCCTGGGCAGCTGCCCACCTTGCCCAATGGGCATTACGCCCCTGCCATTGTTGCAGAGGCTGTGGCCGGGGGCCGTCCACATGTGGACCTTGCAGCCAAAAGATGGAGCGGGCGGCTGATTGTAGTGGTTTTAAAATGTGATTTTATTACATAGGTTTTACATTGTGAGCTGCCTTGCTAGCCCCTATGGGAGCAAAAAAGGATACTGCATAAATAAATGTTAGTTAGCTGTCTTGGTTACTAGGCAATCATGGACTAATCGAGCCTCCTTGTTTTGAGACAATATACCTGAAAACCAGACGGTGGCCAATGGGAAGGGTATTTCTCTGATGCCCAGCTAGTCCGTTTCTTGGAGTTAGGAACTTTACAGCTTGCAGAAACTATTCAAGACTAGATCGACCTCAAATGACACACGCACGCACGCACGCACGCACGCACGCACGCACGCACGCACACCCCTCTGGTTGCTGAGGCTTTCTGGACGTGGCAGGGCAAGAGGAGGAAATTCTGCAGCCAGGAGCCAGAAATACAGAAATTAGTTTTACATCTAGAAAGACCATTTTTACATCTACCCGTGTTTCCCCGAAAATAAGACAGTGTCTTATATTAATGTTTGCTCCCAAAGATGCGCTTTGTCTTATTTTCAGGGGATGTCTTATTTTTCTGTGTTCTGTTCATCGGGCATGCTTCCAAATAAAAACTTTGCTACGTCTTACTTTCGGGGGATGCCTTATACTTTGCACTTCAGCAAAACCTCTACTAATGCTGCATTTTAATGGGGTAGGGTTTATATTTATTAGAGCCTGTACTAACTGATATTTAACGGATTTTAATCTGATATATGTGCTCTATTTTATATGTTGTTCACCGCCCTGAGCCCTCCGGGGGAGGGTGGTATATAAACATCATCATCATCATCATCATCATCATCATCATCATCATCATCATCATCATCATCATCATGCGCTGACAAAATCACCATATGTCAGCTGCAAAAGGCCACCCTACTCGGCTCTGCACGCATTATTCGTCGATACATCACACAGTCCTAGATGCTTGGGAAGTGTCCGACGTGTGATGTAATACAAAATCCAGCATATTGATCTTGTTTGCTGTGTATAACTGTTTTGTATCAAAATAATAGTAATAATAATAATAATAATAATGATAATAATGATAATAATAATAATAATATGTCTTATTTTCAGGGGATGTCCTATATTCGGGAAAATGAGGTATTCAATTGAAATATACATATTACACTAGTTCAGTTCAAGTTTTCTAATTTGCTATTTGGTTGGCTGTACATTCATCTATTTGAGCTGGAGTTTCCAGACTGATTTCTCTGGTCCAAAGATTCCAAGCAGACGGGGGGGCGGGGGGGGGGGGCGGGGGGGCGCGCGAAAGGTTCAGCCGGCGAGTTCACAGCTTAGCCGATACCCCTGAGCCCAAACCGCCTGGCCTCCCTCGCAGGGTCGTTGTACTAAAATAAAAGGCAATCCCTTTTTTTGGACCCCAGGCGGCCTGCTGAGCTGCTGGTTGTGCCGTAGAGGTTGCAGCGAGGGAGGGTTCGAGCCCCGGTGGGGGCGGGGGGGGGGGTACCGCAGGGAGGGAGGGAGGGAGGGAGGGGGCGGCGCCGGGCGGCTCTGCGCAGGCGGGCGGGCAGGCTGGGAGAGAGAGGGAGCCCGGCGGCGGCGGCGGCTGGTGTGGGGCGCGCCCCGAGGAGGCTGCAGTGAGCCGGGGTGGGGGGGTGGGGGCGGCCCCATGTACGCCTTCTACTCGCTGCTGGTCTACATCTTCTACACGCTCTTCCGCAAGGATGCCGGCGGCTGCCAGGACCCGCTGGAGGCGGAGGAGGCCGCCGAGGGGAGTCAGCCGCGCCCCGCCGCCCGCCGCTGCCCTCGGGTAAGGGGGATGCCCGGCGGGTGGGGGTTGTTGGATGGGGCCCAGCCGGCGGGGGGGAGGGCTGGGGGAGGGGTAGGGGCAGGGGCAGGGCAGGGTCAAGAGCAGGTGGCGCAGCGCCCCCTCCCTCCCTCCCTCCCTCCGCGTTGGCCCCCCACGCGCCCCTTTCGCCCCGCCCGCCCAGGAGCCGGGCTGCTGCAGCGCTGGCCCCGGGCCCGGCCCACCTGGCTGCGGGGGCGTGTCGGAGGATGCGGAGCTCTCCCGGGGAGCAAAGGACCCTCCGGAGCCCCGGTCCGGGAAGAGCGGGGTTGCCTACTCTGGCTGGCGGCGGCGGCGGCTCTCCAGGGTCTCTGGCAGAGCTCTTCCTTTGCATCATGCTGGCAGGGGATGATGGGAACTGTAGTCCATAACATCTGGAGGGGGGCAAGTTTGACACCTATGCTCTACGCAGGGGTCCTCAAACTATGGCCCTCCAGATGTCCATGGAATACAATTCCCAGCAGCCCTGCCACTTGGCCATGCTGGCAGGGGCTGATGGGAATTGTAGTCCATGAACATCTGGAGGGCCATAGTTTGAAGACCCCTGCTCTACGGAACGCCTCCTATGCAGCTGCCTCGGTCCAGCCAGGTCCGCTCTCCAAAGTCCCAGGCCGAGAAAGGGCTTTCCTGTCATGGACGCAGCCTGCTCCTTTCCAAGGGCAGATGCTGCCGGGATTGCGGCCGGGGCTCTCTGCAGATGCCAGGGCGTGAGGCTTTCTTGTACTGGATCAGATCCATTAAGGCCTGTGTTGTTTACTCAGACTGGCAGCAGCTGCCTTGGGTCACAGGTGGAGGCCTCTCGCATCACCTGCTGCGGGGGATGGAACCGGGCACCGTCTGCATGCCAAGCAGATGCTCTGCCCCTGAGCCATGGCCCCTCCCCCCCAGGCTTCCAGGAGGCTGTGAACAAACCGAGCTCAGCTTGTCTGCCTTTGCCCGCTCCGCTCAGGCGGCCAGGAGGGCAGTTCCACTTGTGCCAGGACACCGTTGGCATGTCGCACTGGCATCCCAGCCGAGTAGCTGACCAGCCTTCCAAGGCAGGACGCTCACATGGTCGGTGCAAAGGTACCGACCTTAGATGGCATCATGGATCCACAGGGCATGGGGGAGTGTTTTGCCCAAACGTGCCAGTCCCCCTGCCCTTCGTGCCAGCTGGGCTTGCTCTGTGGTTTGCCCCTGAAGAGAATGTTGTGGAGTACAGGACTGGGGGGTGGGAGGGGACATAGGAGCAGCAGTGGCGTAGGAGGTTAAGAGCTCGTGTATCTAATCTGGAGGAACCGGGTTTGATTCCCCGCTCTGCTGCCTGAGCTGTGGAGGCTTCTCTGGGGAATTCAGATTAGCCTGTGCACTCCCACACACGCCAGCGGGGTGACCTTGGGCTAGTCACAGCTTCTCGGAGCTCTCTCAGCCCCACCCACCTCACAGGGTGTTTGTTGTGAGGGGGGAAGGGCAAGGAGATTGTCAGCCCCTTTGAGTCTCCTGCAGGAGAGAAAGGAGGGATATAAATCCAAACTCTTCTTCTTCTTCTTATAGACTGAATGGGGCCACTGAGGTCAGCAGCTCTCCACGGTCTCGGGTCGAGATCTGTCACATCACCCACCCCCTCCTTTTTAAGTGGAGATGCTGGGGATTGAACCAGCCCAAGGTCACCCAGCAGGCTTCACATGGAGGAGTGGGGAATCGAACTCGGTTCTCCAGATCAGAGTCCTCTGCTCGTCATCACTGCATCGTGCTGGCCCGTACATAAATCTTTTTAAAGTGGCAAACTGTGTGTGGATTTCACACCATTCCGTGCACACTTTCTGTGCTTTCTAGGGCAGGGATCTTCAAACTATGGCCCTCCAGATGTTCATGGACTACAATTCCCATCAGCCCCTGCCAGCATGGGGGGGCATAGTTTGAAGCCCCCTGGTGTAGGGAATCCATTAGGACATTAGAGGATGGTGAGCTGGTTGCTGGCCCTCGCTTTTGAGGGAAGAGAATTCTGTGAATGCTCAGAAGCCGTTTATTTGTCTGTGAAATGTCCTCGAATTTAGCACAGTCTGGCATACAAAGGGCTCGGTTGATGGACTAGCAACACTCTTGATATACCTCCCGGGGAAAGAGGTTGGCCGTCTTGGCTCAGGGATGCCACCTCACCTTCCTTGAAAAAGAGAGCCCCCCCCCCCCCCCCAGCCCCCAGCCCCGGGCTGTAGTATTGATATACTGAACATGTGGTCACTTCCATTCAGATGTGTGCAAGAAGACTCAGTCTAGAATAGATCTTCCCCTCAGCAAACAGACATGGCTTGGTGATGGTGTTTCCATAGCAACTGCCACCATGGAAACAGAGCAGCTTCCTAGTTAGGATGGCCCAGCAATCATGCCTGGTTTTTTTTTTTTGGGGGGGGGGGGATACATTGTGGGCTTGCTTTTTTGGAAGGCTCCCTCCTTGTGCACTTTTAAGGAAACAACTGGATGGAAAACTCCTGGTGTCCTTTTACCGCTGTGCTATAGAGAGTGTCTTAACCTACTGCAGTGATGGCGAACCTATGGCATGGGTGCCAGAGGTGGCACTCAGAGCCCTCTCTGTGGGCACACACAAACAGAGTCCCCCCCCAGACACACATCTAGGCTGGCCTGGGTCGCTGGGCTTGATTATTAGCCTTAAACCTAAGTCCTAATTTTGGGGAAGCAGTGTAGGTAACCCTGTTAAGCGCTGTTAAAACCCCACTGATTTTCATGCAAAGAACTAAAGCTCAACCCTTTACCTGGGAGTAAGCTCGGCAATGGGGCTTGCTTCTGAGTAAACCTTCCTAGGGTCGTGATACACCCTTTGGAAGAGTTGCATGGTTGCTTCAAAGCAAAGCCACTGACTACAAAGCAAAGCCACCAAGCTTACTCCTGAGTAACGCGCGCCTTGGAGCTAACCATAAACTAAAACCTCAGTATTCAGGTTAAATTGCCGTGTTGGCACTTTGCAATAAATAAGTGGGTTTTGGGTTGCAATATGGGCACTTGGCCTCGAAAAGGTTCACCATCACTGACCTACTGCATCTGTGTATGGTTCTCCAGTTGCACACTGGCAGATAGGAAGGTGCTCCAAAGGGTGATCACTGCTGCACAAAGGATTATCGGCTGCCCTCTCCCCTCCTTGGAAGAACTCTATAATTCCCGAAGCCTAAAAAAAGCCCAAAATATCCTGAGAGACCCGTCTCATCCAGCACACTCTCTTTTTGAACTGTGACCATCCGGCAGACGATACAGGTCTATCAAAACTAGGACAAAGAGGCTTAGAGACAGCTTCTACTCTAGAGCTGTGGCGATGCTGAACTCCGCGGCTTCGTGTTGATGTGTTTGGGGCTGTGTAGGGATGGGTGGAGGAAGGGGAGAGTGAGGATGGGGTATGAGTCTGGAATTGTGTGCATCGAGGAATGCTGCTGTACATTTCGTTGTGCATGCACAATGACAATAAAATGCTTATGCTTATGCTTTCATATGGAAACTCTGAGCCATTTTTCACGCACACCCAAATTACACAAATGGACACACGTGCATTGTTTTGCTTAGATGTGTTTGTGAGCCTCAGGTGACCCCCTTGCTCGGCTCCAGGTGGAAACGAATGTTGCAGAGCCTTTGTCGCTTGATGGGAGGTCGGCTCAGGGCGGGCCAGCGCCCTCGGCTGCCCAGCGACGGCTGGCTCTGGCTGAAAGCCACTCGGTCTGCCATGCCAACAGAAAGCCCTTAATTGCTGGCGGAACCGAGCATCACCGTTGGAGGGGAGAGCAGACTGGGAAAGAGCATTCATAGCTCAGCGTGTGACGTCCGTGGGGGCGTAAGGGGCGAGGCCTGGTCTTTTCAACTGCCTTCAGAAGCCGTCGCTTCCACCCCCACCCTCTGCCCATGCACCTGTTTTAATGTGTGCCTTTCCCAGCTTGTTCGCAAGGGCCAAACAAAAGGTTCTACCCATGGCACCAAGATGGGCAGCACATGATCACAGTGCCCTGTAGGAGTTTTCTGCATTCCAACTGGAAACGGGAGCCCGCAGCAAGACGGTTGCTCGGTGGATTGCGCGCTCTCTGGTTGCTCTGGGAATGCTGGTTTCTAAAGGCAAATGTGTTGTGTGGCGAGGGAATGTGTGTGTGTGGGGGGGCGCGCCCATTGCTCATCTGGCCCCCCAAGGCAAGGTGGCACGTGATGAGGAGGTGGGTTTTGCCAGCCCAAGTGGCACCTCCTCCCTCTGGTGGTTTACCATGCCCAGGAGAGGCAACCAATAAATTTTCTAAATAAACGTACAAACGCATTCACCCTGAATAACAACCACCCGCTCACACAGATCTTTGTGTGTTGCTGAGGCCAACGCAGGGCCCCAGAGGGGTGACAGCTGCTCCGAATGGAACACAAAAAGAGCAACTGCAAGAAAAATCAAAACCAAAGCATATCAAGTTGCAGAGAAATAATATCTATCAATGGGATGTTGTGAGGTTTCCGGACTGTGTGGCTGTGTTCCAGTAGCATTTTCTCCTGACGTTTCGCCTGCATCTATGGCTGGCATCTTCAGAGGTGGCTGACATTTGTCACAATCCTCTGAAGATGCCAGCCATAGATGCAGAAACATCAGGAGAAAATGCTAATGGACCGCAGCCATACAGCCCGGAAACCCCACAACGCCCTAGTGATTCTGGCCATGAAAGCCTTCGACAATATCTATACATGTATGTTATCAAAAGTGAATATGAGGTACTTGGGAGCAGCAGTGGCGTAGTGGCTAAGTGCAGGTGCACTCTGATCTGGAGGAACCGGGTTTGATTCCCAGCTCTGCCGCTTGAGTTGTGGAGGCTTATCTGGGGAATTCAGATTAGCCTGTACACTCCCACACACGCCAGCTGGGTGACCTTGGGCTAGTCACAGCTTCTGGGAGCTCTCTCAGCCCCACCCACCTCACAGGGTGTTTGTTGTGAGGGGGGAAGGGCAAGGAGATTGTAAGCCCCTTTGAGTCTCCTACGGGAGAGAAAGGGGGGATATAAATCCAAACTCCTCCTCCTCCTCCTCCTCCTCCTCCTCCTCTTCTTCTTCTTCTTCTTCTTCTTCTTCTTCTTCTTCTTCTGTCTACATAAAATACCAAGACAAATCAGAAATAAGTGACCAACAAAATACTTCTGATTATGTAAAACTTCAAAACCAATCAGAAGTGCATGACCAGACGCATTTCGGCTGTGTCTTCCTCGATGGTCATCAAATACAGACAGTGCCCCCCGATGAAACATTGCCAGGAGACAAGACAGATTGCCTCCCTAGGGCAAAGGAAACCTTCCTACTGCGGCACCCGGCCCTCGCTTGCTGCGGCCAGAGATGCTTGCGTTGTTGAGTCACATGTCGTCCTGTGCTGTTCCTGTCCGCGCAAGCCCTTGGGGAGCTATTGGACTATGTTGCCATCTATATGTGGATGACCCCATCACCCCTCCGAGGCGGGGAGCAGGCAGAAGTGCCGAGCCAGCGCCTGGAGGCTGTGAGAGCCGGACAGATGTCACGAAGCATCAGCTCAACCCGAGAGATGCAGCTGATCGATAATGTGGCCGGCCGGGATTGAGCCAGGCTGCTAGTCTTGGCTGGGGGCTTCACTCACTCAAAACATAAGAACATAAGAACAAGCCAGCTGGATCAGACCAGAGTCCAATCCAATCCAATCCAATCCAAAAACCTTTATTAGGCATAAACCAGAAGTACCATACATGCCAAATACAAAAACAGGATCATTATTACATATCGTGTAGAACATGGATTAAAAATGTAGCAACTGCTTCAGAAATTTCTACATTAGGGCTGTTCAATAGCTTAGACATTTTTTGTTTGTCTGAGAGAAACATAAATTTTAGGGGTAGTAAAGCTCCCAGATCGGTTCTAATATCATTATACCTCGAACAGTAAAGCTGGATATGAGGGATTGAGTTTATAGCATTGGGACAGTACCGACAGCAACGCTCACTTTGTGGGATGTTAAGGAAACGACCTTGAAGATAGACAGAGGGGCAATGAGTTGCACCTTGCTCTTGTCATGACCCATCTGCACTTATTATTAACAAGCTGTTCTAAATATACAGCAGGGCTAGATTTCGGGGGGGGGGGGGGGATCCCAAAGTATAGAGGGGAACAGGAGCTTTGTGCAGCACTCAGGAGAGATTGGTATTCCTGGTCGTACAGTCTGATCTTTAGATGATGGTAGAAGGGAGTCAAGGGGTATACCAGTGATGGCGAACGTATGGCACGGGTGCCAGAGGTGGCACTCAGAGCCCTCTCTGTGGGCACGCAGAAATAGAGCGATCCCGCCCCCCCCACACACACACATATAGGCTGGCCTGGGCCGCTGGGCTTGATTATTAGGATTAAACCTAAGACCTAGTTTTGGGGAAGCAGTATAGGTAACCCTGTTAAGTGCTGTTAAACCCCACTGATTTTCATGCAAAGAACTGAAGCACGATCCTTTACCTGGGAGTAAGCTCGGTTGCTGGCAATGTGGCTTGCTTCTGAGTAAACCCTCCTAGGGTCGTGATTCGAAGAGTTGCACGGTTGCTTCAAAGCAAAGCCACCAACTCCCACCAAGCTTACTCCCGAGTAACGCACGCCTCGGAGCCAACCATTTTTCCTAAACTAAAACGTCAGTATTCAGGTTAAATTGCCGGGTTGGCACTTTGAGATAAATAAGTGGGTTTTGGGTTGCAGTTTGGGCACTCGGTCTCGAAAAGGTTTGCCATCACTGGGGTATACCAATTGATTCGATCTTCCTCTCTATCAGTGAGAACCATGATTTACTCTGGGTATCTGATAGTATTAGGTGAACCAGAGAGTGCTTTTTGTGTGTATAATGCAAGTGCAGCCAAAATTTAAAGGCCCTCGACCAAGCCCTGTCAGGAGAAAATGCTACTGGAGCACGGCCATACGACCCAGAAAACCCACAACATGCTAACTCTTAAATATGTTTAGAAAGCGCCTGTTGGCAGTGTAGGCAGCCAACTGACCCATATTGCCATCAGAGAATATATTACACCAACTCTGAGGCATATCCTCCGTGGTGTAGTGGTTAGAGTGTCAGACTAGGGACTGGAAAACCATGGTTTGATTCCCCGCCCTAGAAGCTCACTGGGCTACCTTGGGCCAATCACACACTCTGGCTTTTAAGGGGCAAACGAAGAAGGGGATGATATTTTAAGTCATTTTTTGCCCTCCTTGGCAAGAAAATTGAAGTAAAGTGAATTAAGATTTCGATAAAATGCCCACAGCCGCTTGTTGTTGCTCTTGCTGAGGATGAGCCCTGCTGGGATAGAGCGGGGTATAAATTTTAAATAAACTGACAGTAATAAAAGACAGAATTGGGGCTCTTCTTTCCTCCAGAGGGTGGCCTTCTCCCTCCCTCTGGAACGAGGCTGGGGACAAGGTGGGTGGGGTCTTGCCATCTCTGTGTCTGCCCCCTTTTTCCTTTCCTCTCTAAGAATTTGGCTGCTGGGGAGGGGGGGAGAATAATCTCGTCCAGCAGTGGCGTCGGAGGTTAAGTGCTCGTGTATCTATTCTGGAGGAACCGGGTTTGATTCCCAGCTCTGCCGCCTGAGCTGTGGAGGCTTCTCTGGGGAATTCAGATTAGCCTGGGCACTCCCACACACGCCTGCTGGGTGACCTTGGGCTAGTCACAGCTTCTCGGAGCTCTCTCAGCCCCACCTACCTCACAGGGGGGTTGTTGTGAGGGGGGAAGGGCAAGGATATTGTCAGCCCCTTTGAGTCTCCTGCAGGAGAGAAAGGGGGGGATATAAATCCAAACTACTCCTCCTCCTCCTCCTCCTCTTCCTCCAAATTTGACTGGGGGCCATTCTGGGGGGGGGTGCCTCCTGTCGTGACTGTGTTCTGGACACCCTGCGTCTTGATGCTGACGCGTGTCTTTTCTCCTCACCCCACCCAGGGCGCCACAGCTTTTCACACGGAGCCGCCGAAGAGCAGCAAGAAGCCCCCCCACAAGGACCTCTGGACGGAGCTGACGGAGCTGGACAGTATGTATCCCCAGACTCTTCTCTCTTTTTTCCTGCCAGCGCCCTCAGCAGCCGAGAACTGTGGGCAGCTCCCAAAGAGCGTCCAAATGACAGGGCAGGGCTGGGGGTTGTGGTGTGTAGAAATACATCATCCGGGTGATAATTATGTTCTGCAGATCTGTAGTGTTCGGAATAGATGGGCCAGGCTGATCTCACCAGGATTGGCCCTGGAAAATACTGGGATGGGAGACCGCCAAGGAGGAACAGTTATGCAGAGGCAGGCGACGACAAACATCTCTTGCCTTGAAAACCCTACAGCAGTGGTTGCGAACCTTTGGGACTCCAGATGTTATGGACTACAATTCCCATCAGCCCCTGCCAGCATGGCCAATTGGCCATGCTGGCAGGGGCTGATGGGAATTGTAGTCCATAACATCTGGAGTCCCAAAGGTTCGCCACCACGGCCCTACAAGGTTGCCATTGATGGAAGAACTGAAGCTACCCAGTTCTTTGGCAGAGAAAAACACAGCAGAGTTATATAAAAGAGGAGTTTTAATAAAGTTCTAACTATAAAAAAACCCCAGGCTACAAAAATATATTTGCAAAAAGAGGAAGACAAAATAGTCATGTGCTAAAAAGCGCTGGCAAGTGAACAAGCTGACACAATAAGTAAACAAAGGAAAAAATACAGCAACACAGCGCAGCATACAATCATGCACCATTAAGGATAAGGACCAAAAGGTGGAGGAGAGAGGAGGCTAAGAAATGGAAAAAGCTACGCCATAATATGCAACATTGAAGGTCACCCTCAATTAACCAATTAACTGCCCAGCTGCCCTGTATTAACATACAGTAACCAAACGGTGCAACGACCTTGCTCCTGCAATAACTTAAACAAGAGATGCCAAATATTCTAACAGCCGTAAGTCGGCTGCAGCTTGGTAGCACTTTATGTGCGCCCGTATATCTAAGGTCTGTCCTCACTTGGTGTACGCTGGGCAGATCTGGGTCCCCTTATCCCAAGAAGGACATTGCAGAGCTGGGGAGGGTAGAGAAGGCGGCGGCTCTGAGGAAAAGCCAAATGGGCTCTGGGACTTTTCAGTTCAGAAAAACGACCACCATGAGGGGCCAGGTAGAGGTGTATCAAATTATGTACAGGGTGCAGGGAGTGGACAGAGAAGTTTTTCTCCTTAAGAACATAAGAACAAGCCAGCTGGATCAGACCAGAGTCCATCTAGTGCAGCACTCTGCTACTCGCAGTGGCCCAACAGGTGCCTTTGGGAGTTCACATGCAGGATGTGAAAGCAATGGCCTTCTGCTGCTGCTGCTCCCGAGCACCTGGTCTGCTAAGGCATTTGCAATCTAAGATCAAGGAGGATCAAGATTGGTAGCCAGAGATCGACTTCTCCTCCATCAATCTGTCCAAGCCCTTTTTAAAGCTATCCAGGTGAGTGGCCGTCACCACCTCCTGTGGCAGCATATTCCAAACACCAATCACACGTTGCGTGAAGAAGTGTTTCCTTTTATTAGTCCTAATTCTCCCCCCCCCCCCCCCAGCATTTTCAATGGATGCCCCCTGGTTCTAGTATTGTGAGAAAGAGAGAAAAGTTTCTCTCTGTCAACATTTTCCATCCCAACATTTTCTATCAACATTTTCTATCCCAACATTTTCTATCCTTGTCTCAAAATACCAGGACGGGCGCAGGCGGGGCATCCAATAGGGGAGAAATAGGTGCACGCCAGAGGAAAGGGCTATTTTCACTCAGCTCATCATTAATGCGTGGAATTTACTGTTGTGGGTGGTCGTGACGGCCAGCAGGAGAGGGGTCTTTAAGGAGAGATTGGGCACCGTGTTGGAGGGGTCCATCAGTACTTCGGGGACAGGACAGCCAGATGGAGCATCTGTGTAAAGAAGCACGATATCTTCAAATAGCAGTTGCTTGGGAGATTTCGTGCCCTGCTTGGGGACATTTAATTGGCTTATTCACTGGGCCGCCCACGAACAAAGCCACGCTCAGAACCCCCTAGAAAGAAAAGTCAGGTTATAAGTTAACCAAAAGACAAGGGGGGGGGGGGATTGTGAGAAGCAATGAGCAGCCAGGTGAAGGAACTTGATGCGAGGCACGGGGGGTAGAAAGGGAAAATGAATGGATGTGAGAATATCACCTTGAATGATTATCCCAATTATGACTGACGGAATTAAAGTGTGATCTGAAGAAGATTGTTTCGAAAACAGCTAAAATAGTGCAATCCGTTCATTCAATATTCGGATTTGGCACAGACCGGTCCGTTCACCATTCAGATGTAAAGTAATTCAGCACAACAGAATATTGGAAATGTAGCCTATGTACAGTCTCTGAGAACAATTTTTGTGGATACGGAGGTTCGTTATAATCAACATAAGAGGACATCATTGAGACATATCGGAGGCACGACTAGTGAATGCTGCAATTACTGTCATTGTAAGCTGTATCGTGAGAATTGTCGAGGAGTGTTTTGCACAGTTTGTTTTGCACTAAATTTCACTGTTTATGCACTTTATTGTTGTTTGTTATGCACAATATAAAAGCGGTGGATGCAATGCATCTTTGTATAGTAGTTGACATTTAGTTTGTCCGCTGTATAAAACTGGTGTGATCTAGCAAAGCCGCTGTGACGTCCTTTTGTTAGTGAGAATTCATGACACGCTGGGATCACACACAATTCCTCCCCAACCCCGGCTTGTCACGAATTCTTATTAACAAAAAGTAAATAATTCTGGAGCCTCCCCTTTCTCTCCATCCTGTATTCTCCAACCTTTCAGGGACTTGGCCAGGCTTCTCCTCTGCCCCCCCCCCCGGCACCTCGCATTAAGTTCCTTCACCTGGCTGCTCATTGCTTCTCACAATCCGCCCCCCCCCCCCTGTCTTTTGGTTAACTTATAACCTGACTTGCCTCTCTAGGGAGTTCTGAGCGTGGCTTTGTTCGTGGGCAGCCCAGTTCTCGCCCTCCCTGTGGGGACCAGCCGATTTTTCGTTTGCTAGAACGATAACAATAACTAGGACACTCCGTGCCGATGCTCTGGGCTGCAGAGCTCGGTTGCTGTAAACAGCCAAAGGGAAGGTCCCTGTTGGTAGCTGGCCAGATCTCATAATTGGTTCTGGCCAGGATCCGACCCCTCTACATTGAGAAGGGCTTTGCGATGAAAAGGTGGTGGTGGTGGTGATTATTATTATTATTATTATTATTATTATTATTATTATTATTATTATTATTAAAATTTAGTATATCGCCCTATCCTCGAAGGGCTCAGGGCGGTGTACAGATAAAACATCAGCTAAAAACATACATATAATTAAAACAACAGTCATATATTAAAGCATCGCCCGCGCCCTTACGAAACCCTCCTAATGTGAAATAATGGGTCCTGATGGTATTAGGACCCATGGGGGTAAAGGGGGGGGGGAAGGGGCACCCTCAGCGGCCGGTTAGGTGCACCATGCAGACAATTCGAGGCTGAGGTCTTGCTGAGTCCGACACGCTGAGCTCGTACAATCGGGGGGGGGGGGAGAGAAGTTGGAATACCCCCCCTTGAGCGTTCTAGGGTGGCACCTCCCTGGAGCTAAAAGGGGCTTTCAGAAATGAGTGTCTTCTTGGAGGAAGAGCCCCTGGGAAGCTCTTGGGGTGCAATAGGTCACTGGTCAGGGTATTCTCCTTTTTCAGGCAGCTCAGAAAGCGAGGGAGGAGGCAGCACCGAGGAGGAGGAAGATGAGGAAGGCCCAGGCTGGGGGCCATTGTGTGATGCCCCCACACCGCTGACAGAATTCCGGGCCCTCAAGGAAGAGGCCGCTGCTAAGCTCTTCCTGGCCGAGATAGGGTCAGCTGGTCAAAAGGTAACAATTCCCAACATGCATGGTTGGTATCTGGAATTACTTGGGGGGGGGGGGGGTTTCAGGGAGTGTCGTGTCTCAGAGGAACATCTGAGGACAACTAACAGACCTGTTCGTGTGACCAGAAGGGGTTGTTGCAGTGGGCCCCACCCAGTGGTGGGATCCAAAAATTTTAGTAACAGGTTCCCATGGTGGTGGGATTCAAACAGTGGCGTAGCGCCAATGGGGCTGGGCGGGGCACGACGGGGGCGTGGCGGGCATTCCAGGGGCTGGGCATTAATAATTTCTCTGTTACTGTAAAAAACTCTTACTGTTAAAAAAAAGTTCCTAATTTCCAGCTGGTATCTTTCTGTCCATAATTTCTCACCAGTTCCCGAGAGTGGGTTACTAATTATTTGTGTGTGCCGAGAGGGGGCTACTAATTGGGTCTGCATTTCCGTTAGAAATTCCATTAGGTCCAAAAATCCTAAAGTCCTGTTGTTTCCTATGTGGCTGGTTAGCAAAGGTAGAAAACGGGATATTTCTCCCTGTTGGGCTGTTTTGAAAACATGTTTTAGAAATATGGTAAAGTTCCTTGTTTAAGGAAAGTCTCCTTCTTTTGATTTCTAGAAACAAAGTTAAGTATCTGAAAGTATTAAGTATTTGACAGGCAGTCAATTAGAGGAGAAGTAGTTGTTTCTGTTGGCAGTAGACGATAGGACTTGCTATAATGAGTTTAAATTATGGACAGAAAGATACCAGCTGGAAATTAGGAACTTTTTAAAACAGTAACAGAGAAATTATTAATGCCCCGCCCCCGCAATGCCCGGCCACGCCCCCGTCGTGCCCCGCCCAGCCCCATTGGCGCTACGCCACTGTTTGAATCCCACTACCATGGGAACCTGTTACTAAAATTTTTGGATCCCACCACTGCGCACAGCTACAAAATGCATTGAAAATAGATTGAAAGTGCATTATTCTGCATGTGTGGAAGGGGCCCAAGCCCTGCTTTTGGCGGGTTCTTCTGCAGCCGAGTCTCTTGGTAACGTCTCTCTCTCTCAACCCTTCTGTCTTCTCTCTATCCCCCCTTTTGACCTGCGCACTTCTGGGACTCTGCCCCCCACCCCAGACCCCTGAGTCCCCCCTCTTCTCCGTGATGTCCCACCTGCTCTCCTTCCTGGAGCACTACGCCCATTTGCAGCAGCTGCAGGAGAAGGCCGGAGAATATCGCTCCCGCCTGCGCAAGGAAGAGGGCCGTCGGTGCAAACAGCTGCGGGGGCTGAAGAGAGCCTACCGGCAGCGGGTGAAGGACAAGCTTAGCCTGATCGAAAGTCTGGAGGGCATCATCTCCGAGCAGCAGGGCCTCCTAGAGAAGACCCGTGAAGGTGAGTTGGGGTCTCCTTGGGGGCAGGAGGCTTTCGATTGGCTGATGCTTTGCATCTCTCTGCCACCTTGGAGTTGGCTTCATTCTGCTCGCTTTCATCTAAAGAGCCAGTGGTGCATAGTGGTTAGAGTGTCGGATGAGGCTGCGAGAGAGTAGGGTTCAAATCCCTACTCTGCCATGGAAGCTCACTAGGTGACCATCACAAACTCTCAGCCTGGCCTGCATCACAGGGTTGTTGTTGTGAGAACATGGCAGAGGGGAGAACATTGTCAGTGTAAAGTTGCTGCTTAGCCTTGGACGGTTTTTGTCTGACAAGGCTGGCGGGATGCCCAGATTGGGGAGTGTTTCTAGCATCTGTAGTTTCCAGTATCTGTATCTTCTGTTTCTCTTGCCTGTCTGTGTGAAACTGTTTCAGTGTGGTTTTCGTATGGGAACTACGGGTGTTTATCTAACTTTGGCGGGAACTGGTGGGGAGCCCGTAAAAGAGGCTGTTCGAACGTTGGGAGGCCAGTTCCCGCATTACTTGTGATTGACTTAGAATGCCAGCTCAATAAAGAACTTGAAAAGTTACTTTTGGCCTGGACTTTACTGGTTCCTTACGGTCAGCCATTTTGAGAAAGGCAGGGTATAAATCAACAAGATAAATACATTACATAAATAATCCCCCTTGATGGAGATTTTCTTAGTTGTTTCAATGGGTTAAGCCAGACAAGCTTTCCAAAAGCTGGGCTACTCAGTTAAGCACAACTGGTTTCAATGAACTCTGGTTAGACGAGATGTGGAAAAAGAAACAGGGATGCTTTGTCAAACCAAGCAGGAGCGCCTCCCCAAGAGCCAAGCTGCAGCATCAAAGCAGAGCCCCCAGCAAGAGCTCAGCTGCAAGTTATGTTAAGCCAGTCAGGATTTGTGGCTGGACCAGATGTGTCCAACAGTGGCCCTCCAGATTTCGTGACTACAGTTCCCATCAGCCCCTGCCAGCATGGCCAAAGGCAGGGGCTGATGGGAATTGTAGTCATGAAATCTGGAGGGCTACAGTCAGACTAGACCAGTGGTGGCGAACCTATGGCACAGGTGCCAGAGGTGGCACTCAGAGCCCTCTCTGTGGGCACATGCAAACAGAGTGCCCCCCCCCCCACACACATCTAGGCTGGCCTGGGCCGCTGGGCTCGATTATTAGCATTAAACCTAAGACCTAATTTTGGGGAAGCAGTGTAGGTAACCCTGTAAAGCGCTGTTAAACCCCACAGATTTTCATGGGAAGAACTAAAGTGCGATCCTTTTCCTGGGACTAAGCTCAGTTGCTGGCAATGGGGCTTGCTTCTGAGTAAACCCTCCTAGGGTCATGATTCACCCGTTGGAAACGATGCACGGTTACTTCAAAGCAAAGCCACCAACTACCACCAAGCTTACTCCTGAGTAACGCACGCCTTGGAGCCGACCATTTTTTCTAAACTAAAACCTCAGTATTCAGGTTAAATTGCCATGTTGGCACTTTGCAATAAATAAGTGGGTTTTGGGTTGCAATTTGGGCACTCGGTCTCGGAAAGGTTCGCCACCACTGGACTAGACCAAAACTATGCAGGAGGTTTTTGTTGAAGAAACAGGCCGGTGGCCAGTGTCTTCAGCCTGCACTAGCCTTCCTCGTAACCATACAACATTTGGGGCAATGCAAGGCCATGGCCCAATCTTCAGGGGGTCAACCTCCTTACAAAACACACATCATAAAAACAATTAAAATACTGTTTAAAAAACAGAGTTAAGCGGCATAGAAAACATAAAAACATTGAGGGAATGCCAAATAAAGCAAAAGGATCTTCACCTGCTAGCAGAAGAAGGCAACAGAAGAGAACAGATGAATCTCATTGGGGAGAGAGTTCCAGAGCTTTGGTGCCATGACCGAGAAGGCTCCCTCCCGAGTTGCCACTTGCCTAACTTTGGAAGGTGGGGTAACCAAAGCA
Organism: Sphaerodactylus townsendi; assembly: GCF_021028975.2. Taxonomy (NCBI): domain Eukaryota; kingdom Metazoa; phylum Chordata; class Lepidosauria; order Squamata; family Sphaerodactylidae; genus Sphaerodactylus; species Sphaerodactylus townsendi. The sequence goes on along the minus strand of NW_025950352.1, from coordinate 1,614,658 downwards.
GGGCCTCTGAAGACGAAGGTGGTGGTCAGGGAGGTTCGTGATGTTGAGCTGATCCTTCAGAACCTGCAAGATGCCTGTATTCTCTCTTGCCTCCGGCCAGGTATGAAGCTGCCCTCGGCCTGCCTACTGTACCCTGTGGCCCCTGTGGGCGTCCATCAGCTGGTGGAGTCCATCGGTGCCCTCCAAGGAGAGAGGAGCCAACTGGTAGAGGAGGTTGCCAAACTCAGACAGCAGGTGGAGGAGCGGGAGAAGGAGAAGCGCCGTCTGGCAGGTGGCTTCTGCCGTCAGGTGAGAACGAGGCCTGATTCAGATTGCTCCAGCTGCCATTGTTGTAGGATGCTTTGGGAGGAAAGGGGGAAAATCTCTGCAAAACCAGTCAAGGTGTGAATGCTGCCTGGTGCAGGCATGTGTACATCTGAGTTTGAGCAAAGGTGTATCTGCTCCCTCCTCAAGACCTGTTCCATTTTATTGCTGAGTTTTGACTTTGGTGAAGGCTCAGCAACTGATTGCTAAAAGAGGTCTCTTCGCAGCAAGTAAGCCAGGCTGGGCCCATAACCTTTGTTAACTTTTAAATTTTAAATAATATGCAAAGCAGCAAAGAAGAAACCCATATGCAGTTGCTGGCTTTATATACATGAGTTTACTAACTGTTAGGGAGGGTTACATGGAAGAAAATAAAGAACGTCTTTCTATAGCACTACACTTAGTTACACTTCACCAACTTGTGGTTAACATCAGGGCCTCCTGGCTGGAGTGCTTGAGCACCAGTGTAGCTGTTTAACAACTGAGCGGTTCATTCCGGCCTGACTTTCGTCTCCTTCAGGAAGGACCCCGGGGTCTTTGTGCCTGCCTTGTGCTCTTTATTTCCAGTGTAGCATCTTCTAGAAGGAAAAAAATGTAGAGCTGTAACTGTCAGAAGGTGCCACTGGGGTCTCCAAACTTTCTGAGCATGCGGGCGCCTTTGAAATTCTGACACGGTATAATGGGCACACAGCCCTACAATGGTGCAGCCGGGCAAAAATTGCTTCAATCACACTGGGAAGATCCTTTTCCCCCCCACAATCTTCTCAGGGATTTCAAATTTATTTATTAGGTTTTAAAAACACATAATACAAAGTATTTCATTTAGGGGACAGATGTTACCAAGTGTCCTCTTGACCTTGTCAACAGTAATACATTGGAAACTACTGGGAAGAGTCTCGTGCTATGGTGGAGGCTACTGCTAAAGCAGCATTTTAAAAACTGCACAGCCAATCAATCAGAAACTAATCAGAAAGCTCGTTGGGTGCCACGTTGCCGTGGGCACCCTGTTGGGGACCCCGAGTTGTAATATATTGGCGTAGTATTTGTGTGGGTCCCTGTGGGTCCCCCGAATCTGACAGATGTTGATTTCGTCGATTTGAAGGTGTTTCAAGTGCAGCCCTGGTGTTTTCAGAATGGTGCCCGGGGTGCCGATTATCACAGGGACGACTTAAGCTGGGTTGTGCCCCATAGTCACTGAATCTCGATTTTCAAATCATAGTATCATAAGAACATAAGAACATAAGAACAAGCCTGCTGGATCAGACCAGAGTCCATCTAGTCCAGCACTCTGCTACTCGCAGTGGCCCCCCAGGTGCCTTTGGGAGCTCACGTGCAGGAGGTGAAAGCAAGGGCCTGCTGCGGCTGCTGCTGCTCCTGAGCACCTGGACTGTTAAGGCATTTGCAATCTCAGATCAAGGAGGATCAAGATTGGGAACCATAAATCGACTTCTCCTCCATTAATCTGTCCAAGCCCCTTTTAAAGCTATCCAGGTGAGTGGCCATCACCACCTCCTGTGGCAGCGTATTCCAAACACCAATCACACGTTGCGTGAAGAAGTGTTTCCTTTCATTAGTCCTAATTCTTCCCCCCAGCATTTTCAATGTATGCCCCCTGGTTCTAGTATTGTGAGAAAGAGAGAAAAATGTCTCTCTGTCCACATTTTCTACCCCATGCATCATTTTATAGACTTCAATCATAACCCCCCTCAGACGTCTCCTCTCCAAACTAAAGAGTCCCAAATGCTGCGTGACCTCATGTTCTTTTCCAATTTATTCCCCACCTTTTACAATAGTCACGGACTTTATAGTAGTCTAGGGAAGCTATTTATTCATTTGCACAAGCAACATCCTGTTTTTGAAGCATTGTATAATCATCACAAACATTTCCAAACCATGAGAATTACCTTAGAATTAAAATATAAAAACCCACAGAATGTACAGCTGGCAACAAAACAGCAAAATGACCCAGTCTCGAGAAAAATAGCGTCCAAAGCCCAGGACACCCGACTGTTTTGTTGAAGGGTACCGATCAGCTGTTTCCCTCTGGTATTGTGGGCCAAGTTAGTTCTTGCCAGCAAGGAATTAGTATAACCCCAGATCACCCCTGGTTTTCTCTGATTGAAAATAAAATTGTATCTATCGGTTTGTCTCTTGAATCACTCTACTCTCTTTCCTGCTCAGAAGCGTACAAACTACTCAAAGACCGTCTCTTAGATTGGGAATTTGCTGAACTGTATCTAGCAGCTAAAAGAACTTGCTCTCCCACACAATTTTTAATTCCATTTGAGCAGGGTCGTATGGCCCACTACTTATATTTTCTAACTAACCCCTGCTCAAGGAGAGCCTTCACAATTGCTAGATTCAATGTCATGCCATCTGCCTTACTACATGGCAGGTTTAATAACCTGGAAAAATCTAAAAGATTGTGTAGCTGTTGAAACACTGGCTCACCAGCTATTACATTGCACTAAATTTGCTAAAATCAGATCTAAATATGTCAATCTACACCCTCTCTTCCAATCTGAGTTAACAGATTTCGATTAGATTATTTCTCTTGTTGAACAATTCTGATCCTGTTTTTTGTGAAGAGGTTGCAAGCTTTGTTACGGAAATAATTCAGAGCCGGTAATAATATGTATATATCTGAGGTTATCCTTTTTGCCTTTTAAATTTTTTTTATGTTTGCTGTGTTTTGTTACTGTTGTTCTATGTATGCCAATAAAGGCCTTGCTTTGCTTTGCTTTGCATATTATGAACATAACCCCAGATCCAAAGACAGCCCTGTTTGGTGGAGGGGGTTGGCGGGGGGGTGGGGGGGTCTGTCTCTCTTTCTCTGGCTCAGCTGAGGCTCAGCACTGGGAATTCCCCGGGGGCTGCTTGTACCTCCTTTCATGGCAGATCCAAGACCTGAAGCATCAGATTCAAGAGCGGGAGGAAGAACTGGAGCGCCTTCGCCTGGGCAGGGTGAGGAACAGCCTGGCCGGCCGACCAGGGAGAAGAGCAGGGTGGGAGAGAAACCCCCGAAGGAAGTGGGGGAGGGCTTGTCTTCATGAGCAGTGGGGAGGGGGGTGGTATCCCTTCCTTTCCCTGGAATCCCCTGGAGGGGCTTGATGCTTTCGGAGAGCACTTTCTGGCTCCTCTCTGCCCTCGGCATCTTGTAGTGGTTAAGAGCAGGGGCGCTCTAATCTGGAGAACCGGGTTTGATTCCCCACTCTGGTGAACCGGATTAGCCTGTGCACTCCTACACACCCCAGCCGGGTGACCTTGGGCTAGTCACAGTTCTTCAGAGCTGTCTCAGCCCCACCCACCTCACAGGAGGTTTGTTGGGGGGTGGGAAGGGAAAGGAGATTGTAAGCCTCTTTGAGTCTCCTTGCAGGAGAGAAAGGGGGGATATAAACTCCTCCTCCTCCTCCTCCTCCTCCTCCTCCTCTTCTTCTTCTCCTCCTTCTCCTTCTCCTTCTCCTTCTCCTTCTCCTTCCTCCTCCTTCTTCTTCTCCTTCTCCTCCTCCTCCTCCTTCTTCTTCTTCTCCTTCTCCTTCTCCTTCTCCTTCTCCTCCTCCTCCTTCCTCCTCCTCCTCCTCCTCCTCCTCCTCCTCCTCCTCCTCCTCCTCCTCTTCTTCTTCTCCTCCTTCTCCTCCTTCTTCCTCCTCCTCCTTCTTCTTCTTCTCCTTCTCCTTCTCCCTTCCTCCTCCTCCTCCTCCTCCTTCTTCTCCTTCTCCTTCCTCCTCCTCTTCTTCTTCTCCTCCTTCTCCTTCTCCTTCTCCTTCTCCTTCTCCTTCCTCCTCCTTCTTCTTCTCCTTCTCCTCCTCCTCCTCCTTCTTCTTCTTCTCCTTCTCCTTCTCCTTCTCCTTCTCCTCCTTCTCCTTCCTCCTCCTCCTCCTCCTCCTCCTCCTCCTCCTCCTCCTCCTCCTCCTCCTCCTCCTCCTTCTTCTTCTTCTTCTTCTTCTTCTTCTTCTTCTTCTTCTTCTTCTTCTTCTTCTTCTTCTTCTTCTTCAGGGAGTGACTGACTCCGAGAAGCGGATCCACAACCTGACAGTGGAGAACGAGGGCCTGAAGCAGAGTCTGGAGGTCACGCAGGGGCTCTTGCAGCAGCTGGTAACGGTGTCTGCTCAGCCCCCTGCCCCGATGGCCAAGGTGAGACCCTCCCTTTCAGTTCCTTGTGTGTGCCTCCATTGCTGGGACCAGACAGAGGTCGGCTTCCAAAAAAGGGATTTGGATTCTCCAGCAGTTCTTTGCTGGTGTGCAAAACCGTGATCATCTTTGGACGCAGCAGAAGGGCATTCCCGAGGGTGCAGAAAACGCAGGGAAATGCAAACGTTGCATCCTGCAGAGCGTTCTTCTGCACTCCTCCGTCCCCTGGAAGCCAGAGAGGTCGTCCTTCCCTTCAGGGACTGAGGAGACACCTGCTCCCTCTTAGCTGCAGCCGAGTGGAATTGCTGGCCCAGCTCACGACTGACCACTGAGGACGCTGCAACAGTTTGGATATTGCCCCTCGCAGCCACTGGCATGAAATTACTTGCTTTGTTTATTTTTTTTGCCAGCATGTTCCAAAAACAGCAGGATTTTGCCCATCAGATCTATCACCAGATAGTCTCTCTCAGGGGGAAGGTAAACATGTCTTACATCAGGGATACCGACTCACTGACTCAGGAAATGCGCCTGACCCGTGGCTATGTCAGTGAAGCAGCCTGTGATGTTGTGGTTTTGTTTCTTCTGTTTGCTGTGGCTCTGAGATAGCGCAGCAACATAAGGAAAGGATGCCGCCTGTGACTCTTATGGCACGCACCCCACTTTTCAGGAGAGTGGGTGTTGCCCAGAGGAGCATGTCAAGGTGTGCCCACACAGAAACATCCACTTCTGGGTGTCGTGGGAAGAGTGTCAGACTAGCCCAGGGGTCCGCAACCTGTGCCTCTCCAGATGTTCATGGACTACAATTTCCATCAGCCCCTGCCAGCATGGCCAACTGGGAATTGTAGTCCATGAACATCTGGAGCGCCATAGGTTGGCCACCCCATTCCCAATTGGCCATGCTGGCAGCGGCTGATGGGATTTGTAGTCCATGAACATCTGGAGAGCCATAGGTTGGCCACCCAATTCCCAATTGGCCATGCTGGCAGGGGCTGATGGGATTTGTAGTCCATGAACATCTGGAGAGCCACAGGCTGCAGACCCCTGGACTAGATTCTGGAAGACTCAGGTTTGAATCCCCACGCAACCGTGGAAGCTTGTCAGGTGACCTTGGGGCAGCCACACACACTCTTGACCTAACCTACTTTACAAGGTTGTTGTGAAGATAAAACAGGAGAACTATGTGAGCCAGTTTGAGTCTCCCCTGGGGACAAAGGTGAGACAGAAAGTAAAACAAATACTATTTCTTATAAAAATAAAATGAGTAAAGAAAGAAAAATAAATACATGTTCAGGAGTACTCTGATAAGAAAAAAGGTTATGGCGATGTATTTAATCTTTGTGCCTGGTGGGTATGACACGTGGCGCTTACGATAGTCAGGTGGCTTTTTAAATTAATGGTAACTGCGAATGCGACTCTCTATGAGCCATGAAGTGTCCTAAATAAAGAGCCAGCGGGGAGGAAGGGGAAAAGGAGCGACCAGGGTAGGGACAGACCTTGAGCCTGCTCGTCCAACGAAGGATCCAGCCAATGAATTGTGGTGGCTTTTCCACTTAAATACATAAATGGCAGGCTTGGAATGCACGTGGCAGTGAGAAGCGAGGTTGGGTCTGCTTCTGCGTGGCCAGGTTCAGAGGTCCTCCGCTCCGGACTGGATGAATGCAAAGTGACTGTTAAACCAATCAATCAACCAATCAACAAAACCTTTATTAGGCATAAATACCAGAAAAACCATAGCAGGGAGAAAAAAAATGGACAAATCAAGTCAGAAAGACTACACATCTTGTACAGTCAGAACCCGCAATAAAAACTGGATTGTTTTCCCTAACACAGTGATGGCGAACTTATGGCACCCTCACGAGTGCCCCCCCACACCCATCTAGGCTGGCCTGGGCCGCTGGGCTCGATTATTATCATTAAACCGAAGACCTAGTTTTGGGGAAGCAGTGTAGGTAACCCTGTTAAGCGCTGTTAAACTAAAGCACAATCCTTAACCTGGGAGTAAGCTCGGTTGCTGGCAATGGGGCTTGCTTCTGAGTAAACCTTCCTAGGGTCATGATTCACCCGTTGGAAGAGTTGCATGGTTGCTTCAAAGCAAAGCCTCCAACTACCACCAAGCTTACTCCCGAGTATTGCATGCCTTGGAGCCAACCTTTTTTTCTAAACAAAAACCTCAGTATTCAGGTTAAATTGCCGTGTTGGAACTTTGTGATAAATGTGGGTTTTGGGTTGCAATTTGGGCACTCGGTCTTGAAAAGGTTCGCCATCACTGCCCTAACACCATAGGATGGTTACTATTCAGTAGTTTTACAATACTCGCTTTAGGAGAGCAGTTGCGTATAGTCCCTTTTAGTAAGGGAAAAGCTTGTATTTTGGGCAGCTGTATATGTTCAAGTGATTCAATAAGTGTTGGACAGTATGGACACACTCTGTTCGAAGAAGGAGTATTGCCAAACCAGCCCTGTAGTAGAGCTGGAGAAAACACATTACATCTGACCCTGGTAATGCTTAGGATCTGATAGCTGCAAAAAGTAGGTAGCCATCTTGCCAACAGCCGGAACAATTCCAAGGTATAAAGGGAAGCATGTTGTTCTTGCGCGGCTCAGTCAGAGTTGTTGCTCCAGATCAGTGGTTCTCAACCTTCCTACTGCTGCCACCCTTTAATACAGTTCCTCGTGTTGTGGTGACCCCCAACCTTAACATCTATCCATTTTACAGATGGAGAACACTGATGCAGAGAGTCTTAGGCGACCCCTGTGAAAGGGTCGTTCGACCCCCAAAGGGATCGTTCGACCCCCAAAGGGGTTAACTGACCCCCAGGTTGAGAACTGCTGCGTCTTGATCAAAAGATGGAATTGTTTTAATTCCCCTTCATATTTCTGTTGAACCACTGGTGGTAATGGTGGATAGTCTCGTCAAGTCACAGGTGACTTACGGTGACCCCGTAGGATTTTCAAGGCAAGGGACGTTCAGAGGTGGCTTGCTGCTGCCTTCCTCTGCATAATGGCCTAGTGTCCTTAGGTGGTCTCCCTTCCAAGTATTTAAGCGGGGCCGACCCTGCTTAGCTTCCAAGTTCTGGCAAGATCTGGCGAGCCTGAGCCATCCTGGTCAGCTTGAAGGTTCACTGATGCAAGGCAGCCACTAGGGGGCAGCATTGTGG